>NC_134366.1:42344821-42645205 GCF_035582795.1 Mycteria americana | reverse complement strand
TAAAAGCAATGCCCTTGCACTTTTACATTAACTGAGCCAGGAAACCACCTTTGTTCCAAAGCTAGAATGAGGATGAGAGCCTGAGCCTCACCCGAGGTCCAGGTATAGGTCTTGGCGTGGTAGTCCTGTCATATCTGGTAGGCATATTTACAGTATAAAGAGCCTGATGTGAAGCCTGCTGTAAACCAGGAAGAGTGGGAATGCCCATACTCTTTGGATCATGCCAATAGTGCAAGTGTTATAAGGAGAGGGATCTTAAACGGTGTTCAGGTTTGATGTTTGACTACTATATCAGCTTTAGGAATCAAACCAGTGTTGGCTCTCTTGGGTGTTGGATAGGTCCGTTAACAAGTAAACCCTATGCAGTGTAGGGTGTGAGAACTAGATGTGAAGGGGTAGAGATGTGTTCTCAAAGAGGTTTGCTTGTTTTTTAAACAGCAGAATGGGAAACATCAACAGAGAAAGGGTGCATAAATAAGGATATATTTCCTTGACCATGTGGGCTGTGATCTGGCGATATATCTCCATTTGATCCTCCAGCTTTGAGACGCCAAGGCACTCGGGAGTCCTCCTTTGCGTGACTATCCATTTGCAGTGAATAAGTGCTGAAGTCCTTTGTGCTCTATTACAAATATGGATATTAGGTCATGAAAAATATTGTCCTGCCTGTAATTAATTTACTGCCGTTCATCAGAGACTTGAAACTTTTATGGCACAGAACAGTAGTTGGCCACAACACTACTGAAACTTATGTGAACAGAGGATCTGGCCCAGTGCCCCAGGCTGCCTGTGAATAAAAAATTAGATTAATATTGTCAAACCCTTTCCTTCTGTGTGCTATTCAAGAGAAATATTTTGGCCTCTACTATCAGTTAGCCAATTTGCCAAATGCTTGATTTTTAGCACAGTGTCATTGGAGTATATATGAGATTTTTGTTATCCTAATTCTTCCAAAATAGTGCATGTTATTCCACACAGAAAAAAGAGGGTTCAGTTTTCAGTACTCTAAGTATTCTGTTAATGAAAGACCAGAAACTCCTGATGTGAGCAAACAAGACCTCAAACAGAAGTGAAAGTAATCTGCATTTTGTTGAGCGTGTTATTTGTTCCACCAGGCCACGTAAAACTTATTTCCATGCATTGCTTTTTGTCTTAGGTACCTAATCTTACAGTTTTGCTTTCAGTAAATGAAAGGTGCTCAAAGTCTTATTTGCAAACCTCTGACTTTCCCACTTTTGAGATTATTCTCTCCGGATCGGTGTTACTTCTCCTTTGTGGCAGCCAGTGTGCTTCAGTTAACAGGTCTGAACTCTGCTGTGTGTTCTCTGCATCAAGCCAGCCTTACTGCTGAAATTCCTATCTGTGGTTTTGTGCCCCTGCCAGGCAGTAAAACACCTCTTCCCACCGTGCTAGTTACTCAGCAGCTTCTCTCTGTCAGTTCAGTTACTCTGGTAAAGCCTTCAGGTGCATCTATTGTATCTCTGCAGTAGTTGGGAAGCAGCAAGGGAAAGAACAGTTTCCTCCTGCCTCTGTCACCAGTGGCTATGGCACTGGTCCCTCAGACTTGCTCGTCTGCTGCTTTGCTGTCAGATTTCACTGCAAAATATGAGATTTTTAAAAAGACTCTTACATAACAAAAGAGTAGTGGGCAGCCAGAATAATGGAGGGCTAATGCATGAAGGAAAAATAGGAAAACTGATTAGATGAGCTCAGAAAAAGGTGGGAGGTTGTGAATGACATATTCAGGATGAGGAAGGAGATAGTGAAGCATAGTGAAGTGTTAGTCAAAAGGATGACTATAATTAGATACAGTGTCTTCTTGGGAGCTGGGTGAGCTTGGTAAATATGAGGATCTCTCCTTGAATTAAACCATCCTTGCTAAATCACTGATTAGACAGAATGATTTAATCTTGAATGAGGAAGAGGTCCTAGCTGTAAAAAAACCCAAACTCCTCCTTACTTCCTCCTTGCTACAACAGGTCCATGATCCCTTTCATCTTATACAGAGTGTGTTTATGCAAATTAGTTATATACTGCATAAACCCAGAGGTCAGACTTAAGTCTGCATGGGGAAAAGTTGGGTGTTTTCTGGTGTTTGAGTTCACTGGCTGCTTTTTTAAATTATTAAATGATATTTTAATTGATCTAATAGAATAGATCTCGTTGGAAGGGACCTGTGATGATCATCTAGTCCAACTGCCTGACCACTTCAGGGCTAACCAAAAGTTAAAGTATGGTGTTAAGGGCGTTGTTTGAATGCCTCTTAAACACTGACAGGCTTGGGGCATTGACCACCTCTCTAGGAAGCCTGTTCCAGTGTTTCACCATCCTCTCGGTAAAGAAGTGCTTCCTAATGTCCAGTCTAAACCTCCCCTGATGGATGCAGCTTTGAACCATTCCCATGTGTCCTATCACTGCATACCAGGGAGAAGAGATCGGCGCCTCCCTCTCCACTTCCCCTCCTCAGGAAGCTGTAGAGAGCAATGAGGTTGCCCCTCAGCCTCCTTTTCTCCAAACTAGACAAGTCCAAAGTCCTTAGCTGCTCCTCATAGGACATTCCTTCCAGCCCTTTCACCAGCTCTGTTGCCCTCCTCCGGACGCATTCAAGGACCTTCACATCCTTCTTAAATGGTGGGGCCCAGAACTGCACACAGTACTCAAGGCGAGGCCGCACCAATGCTGAATACAGCGGGATCATCACCTCTTTTGGCCGGCTGGTTGTGCTGTGTTTGATGCACCCCAGGATGCGGTTTGCCCTCTTGGCTGCCAGGGCACACTGCTGACTCACATTGAGCCTGCTGTCAACCAGCACCCCCAGGTCCCTTTCTGCAGGGCTGCTCTCCAGCCACTCCTCTCCCAATCTGTACTTGTGCCTGGCATGACTCTGTCCCAGGTGCAGAATCTGGCATTTGGACTTGTTAAATTTCATCCCATTAATGATTTCGCAGTGCTCCAATCTATTTAGATCCCTCTGCAAGGCATCTTGTCCCTCGAGGGAGTCAACAGCACCTCCCAGTTTGGTATCATCAGCAACCTTACTAAGGGTGCACTAAGACATTAGTCATACTTTTGAATGCATACAGCTGAGGAAAGGAAGTGTACTTGTGGCATGTAACTATAAATGTAGTACTTGCATTTTTTTTTTTCATCACTACTTTTTCATGTGCTAACAGCTGATGCAAGACTGGGGGCTTAGTCAGCCATGTCTTGAGTATTTTGAGTTTTTCAGTAATTTTTCAGTAATCTAGGTTTAAGATCAATTACTTAGAATTGGAAATCCTTAAACTTCTTAAAGAATCCATGTTACCCAGAGGCTGGTATCCTTACTGTTTACTGAAATTGCATAATCTGAGAACATGCAGCCTACAGTCTGATCCGTAACAGCTTGTTGATTTAGTTTGAAGACTATAGGTAAATATAAAGACTGATATTTCTACCTGTTGGATTCTGGAAAAGTGTCAAACATGACTGGGATAAATCTAGTGCAAAGGTTTGTTTTCACAGGCATTACTCTAGACATCACTGAGGAGGGGGGAGGAATAAATTTGTTATCATCGGGACCTGGCTGAAAAATCCGCCTCTTTTCTATCAGAAGAAACTGAGAGCATTCTTGAAAAATGTCCAGGAAAAAAAATCAAGTAACACTTGCATTCTTTGTTTCATTTGGAGAATGCTGGAAGGTTTTCTTTTAAATTGTATTTTCTCAATAATATGTTAAGCAAAATATATTTTTTTTTATTATATAATAATCTTCAATTGAAGTAACTATGGGAATCTGGCATGTTCTTTTTGACTAAAATTTTTGAAATAACTTTTGTTTATTCCTCTGAATAAAAAATTTTACATTTTAATTATTTCTTTCCTGCAGAGGGATAATTGAATTAATCATGAATTTTGTACCTGCTATACTCTGTTTAAAACAAAGTTTTCAATTTAGTTTTAGGGATTGACTGGAAGTGAGAGTGGGAAAGGGAAGTGGCTTGCTAAATTTGACATTATCGCTTATGCATTTGTAAAATGAAAAAAGTTAATTGAAAAGCTGAACCTGAGCTCCTTCAGAAGCAGCTTCAGACCTATCTACAAGCTTGCTGCTTTCCTTTAGATGAGCTCAACAATTCCTTTTTCTTACTAACTATTCATTTGCTAATGAACAAAATTAACAGATATAGCCAAGATCATAGCATGTACTAGACAGTGATTTTTAGATGATTATGAGTTTTTTTGGATCTCTGATTTTATTGTATAGGTTCTAATTATTTGAGGTCACGAGGAGATTCACTGACACCGATTTACCTGTTCATTAAAGAAAGGCAGCAAAACAGGCTGTAATGTAACTTGTAGCCTGCTGTTCAGGAAAGTGCTCTTCTGAAGGTCCTCTTCTGAAGGTCTTGTATGTTGAGCTTTGCTGTAGCTCTACTCTGCATCCTGAAGAGAGGATAGAGGCATGGTGCCTCCCAAACTGCCCGTGATCTTTCTGTGAGCATCTGCCAAAATTTTCCATCTTTTAACTTCCTGAAGTCTTACAAATTTGAGGGGTAAGCTGAAGGGGTTGGCAACTAAGCCATAAGGGGTAGGATGTTAAAAGATAACAGATCTTTTCCCCCATACTTTGTAGATTTGGGCAAAATGGACTTTGTAGCACACAGTTGCTCAAGCTTAATGGCTCTTCAACAAGGTCGTGTGCTCTGCTCTTGCTAGACTGATGGTAGGTGCTCCTCCTCCCCTGGAAAAGGGATTCAACTGAAACTTAGGGATGGAAGGTGTCTCTTAGCCTATTCCTCCTCCTCTTGATATAGGTTCAAGAGAGACAGTCTGACATGACTTTATTCATAGCAAAAGATGCCTGGACAGGCATCCCATAACAACAACTCATAACAGCAAGTGTGATGTGAGCCAAGGCAACAGCGTTGGAGCTCAAAGCCTGCTGAATGGACTCTCTTGGAAGCAAAGGCTCCTTCTTTCCACTTCCTCCAATTCACTGACATGTTCCCTTCCCAAATGAGGTATAGTTTCTTCTATGTAACTTTTTCCAACAGCCAGTTTTCTTTTGGAAATATGTAACTGACAGACCTGCAAAAGTTCTTCCAAGAGATGGATTTCTGTTGTTTGCCCCAGGTAATCTGAGCTTCATAGTTTAGCTAATCTTGCCTTTTATTGTTTTTATTTTTAACTTTGGATTGCTTGTTTAAAATCCAAACAAGAGAAGTTGAAGGAAGAAAAACACAGCCAGTTTGAACCCTGTCTATGCAGTGCTAAACACACTGTTCCAGGAAGAAGCCACATATATGTTATCTTGAGATGTATATTTGCTCTAGCAGTCCTTGTCTATTTCAGGTGCTATAGGGTATAAAAATACATATTAGACAGTCCTCACTGAGAGTGGCTGCAGCTAAATTGTATTGGGTAACAGGCTCTACCTCTTTTAGTCTGGAAATTCAGATTTGATGCTGGATGTTGTGCAGGATATGTAGTCAATTTTATGTTGTATTAGCCATTAGACATACTAATACAGATGGAATTACAATGAACTATTTTTAACTTGCATGCTGACAAATATTTACATAAATCCTTGAGTGGTAGGATTCTTTCCTATATCTATCTTCTTATAGCGTAAGCAAAACCCTTTCCTAGCTTGCTCTTCAAACAGAGTCTGTGCTTTACATAAACCCCAAACTTAGCCATTTCCTGGGAGCTGATTTATTGGCAAACAAAGCAAAACATCTCAGATCTTCTCTTGGCTACAGCTGGGATTCCTCCGCTGGGACTCCTACACTTCTGATAGGAATATATGACTAACAGTTGAAACATATGCAGTAACTTAAGCTGCCTAAGAGAAGTCTTTAACATTTTCCAGTTATACTTTTTTCACAGAAAACCTCTGAAGTTTTCTAGTCCAAATGTATGCATGTATTCAGGGAGGGGAAGGGAACATTATTTTGTTTTTAAAAGCACTAGGTACTTTGAAGACTCTTTATTTTCTTGGCTCTTTGGTAATGCATCTCTGAAAGAGTCCTCTTCTAAAATGACTTGCCTACCTCACCTGAGGGTGTAGGCTGGTTTTATGTAAATGAGCAATACTCTCAAGGACAACAAAGACTCTGTAGTGATGATCCCTAGGGAAAAGTACAAGCTTAATGTTCTCTTTTTGTTTAACCCCTAAAAAACTGGTTATTGTAATAGCCAGTTTTCACATACGTATTGTTTTCTACCTGATGAACTTAAATCCAATGAAGTAAACTCTTCCCAAGGAAGAAGATATTAAGCTTACAGGTGAGAAAAGCAAGAAACCGTGAGATTCAAAAGACTTTGAAAATGTGTTGCAGAAATGGTTCATTAGTGTTGTGCTTTAACCTTCTTTCTGCATTACCTCAAGAGTTCATAATTATATTTGACATGTTTGATAGCATAAACTATTTGAATAAAGAAACATAGGAATGGAAGATGAGGTCAAAGGTGTATGTATCCCACTTTAGTGAGCCAGACTTCTAGTGGATTGGAGAGCTGCCAGTTCTTGATCTTTAGGGAAAGAATATGAGAGTAGGCAGGCATAAAGTGAGGTTTTTCCCACTCCACCAATTGCTTTCAGCAATCTGTGGCTTAGGGACTCTGAGTCAAAGGTTGTATCCACATCTTCACATTTAATAGTTCTTGTAGGACTTTCTAACCTGAAGCTGCCTAAAGGGAAAGCTGTCCTAAAGCTAACCCAAAGGCAAACAGCAGATAGCAACAGGCTTAGCTTTTTTTTTTTTTTTTTTTTAAGCATGATATTCTATTTTGTTACTGGATGCTTTTTGCAGCAAAAGCAGGATTGACATTTCCTTCAAAAAGGAGTTACAAGACTGCAACATCCAGACCATGAAAAATGGCCAGTCTGAGATTGAGGGATGATATCGTTTTGCTCAGATAGGCTAGTATTACTTGCAGGATGGTTCTTGCAGCTTAGTGCAAGGAAATTGGTACTCTCGGACCAGAGAATTGGTGTGAAAGTACTGCTTATTGCCTTTCTGGGGCACATATCAACTCTACCTCTCTGACTCGTGGCTATGGCAAACTCTGTTTAATCCTGTTCATAATTTTGCCCCTCTAGATTTTGTTATGTACATTTTATTGTGCTTCTTCAAGTAAATACTGTGTGTTTAATAGGCTTAGTATTTTCAAACAATTTTCTCAACAAAAATAGCACTCGGGCAATCTTATAAGCACTCTGTAAGGCAAGTGTGCATATTTGCACATTTATCTTCAAATGTAGGATGATGGCTCTGTTAAAGGCTTTTATGGGAAGCATATTCAAATTCCTATTGTCTAATTCAAAGTCCTTCTCACTAACAGCCATTAATTTAAAATGCATTAAAATATTAAATTTCAGAAAGAAAATTAAGTAAATGGTTACCAAGGGGAATTAGGCACTTAGACCAACTAAAACTTAATAGGATTTAATTTTTTGAGAGTTCTCAGCCCTGTTTCTTAAGATCAGGCTTTTATCTAGGAATTAGCAAGAATGCCCAGTAATGGCTCTCCTAGAGGGGACTTCTTTTGGTGACCTCCAAGCAAGAGATAGAAAATCTAGTTGGTGAAATCCTGAAACTGCATTGCTGCCTCTTTGTTCAAAACAACCCTCCAGTAAAACAAAGCTAGATGATGAAAGTTTGTGTAACCAGCCTACTTCATAATCTAGGGATGATTAACCTGGTCGAAAAATCAGCAAGCCAACGCCCTGCGAAAGCAGCGTCAAATATCAGTACCATGCTGCAGGATGTGCGTGCAGTACATAGAAGTAATGTAAGTGGGGTCTCAGAATCTGGCTTCTCTCCTTCTCCGTTATGTCCCTGCCAAATGCTATTTCTCCATTTACTTGTTTTCAGCCTGTGAAGTCTTTAAGACCAGATGCTCCAGGTGGTGAATTAGAAACAAAAATCTGTCTTGGTAGCTGTTCAGCATACCTCCTGCATATCGCCTCAGAGGGACAACTCCATATTATCTTCTGCTTTCCTGCCCTGTTCCCTCCCTGCTGTATGCAAATACCCAAGTGCTGCTGAGATGTGCTACCTTTGGTCATGTTCACCCTGGCGTGGCATCTGGTCATGGTGATGGGCATTGCTGTTCCCCTGTCCTCTTGTAACCATGGACCGTGTCTAATAAGCGGGAGGTAGGAAAACACTGGTGTCTCACTACTTTTGAAAGGGCTGCTGATTTGAGCAAGGGGGATTTGATGCTTGCTGCAAAAAGTAATTATGAGCAACAAGCACAGACCTGGTGCTACCTAATGTGCTATGGGCAAAAGTCATTTTTTCCCCTTCTAAGCTGAATGACTTTTTTTTTTTAATTGATCTTTCAGGACAATTTCATACTGTTGTCCTATTCTATAAACACTTCAGTGAAATGTTTCAATGTACTCAATGTTTTTATAAGTTTATAATGTTTTGTCTAAGTTTATAGTACCAGATTAATAAGCCAGTCACATAATGTTATTTCTTGTGAGAGAAGGTCAACAAATTAAAACTTCTAGACATCATGGGTGGCACTTCCCTTTCTTTTATCATCAAAATTTCCCCCACCCCTGCGTGTGTGTAAATACATGCTTGAGTGATACCAAAAGGGGAAGCTTAACTTGGTAGTGGATTTCTACTTCTGTTTCCATCCAGTAACACTCTTTGCACAGGGTCTCTTTCTCTGAGTTTCTACTAAACTATCAGCAGTTCAGTCATGAGCAATTTCCTAAGCTTTCTGTACTGGAGACAGTGGCCAATGCAGTCTTTCAGGTCAAGTGATTTATCTAATCTATTTCACCAGCATCCTTATCAGTCAGAGGTTTATCTTCTTTAAGTGTTGGCTTCGGAGCCAGATACCCAATACAGAAAATGAATAGGAGTTCTCAGGTTCTTACACAGAAAGTCTAACTTTTCCCCACCATCTGATTAAAAACCTCCTTCTGAGAGTTTGAATCTTAAACATGAGGCAGAGCTGATAAGAATACCAACAGGTTTATGGAAGATCTAGTAGTAAGTTTTAAGTTAAAGTATTTGGATAATTAAACTTATAGTGCAGTCAAGTGCTCTGACCTACATTTTTCACTTGCTTTTGATGCCTTTTTTTTGTGTGTTGTTTGTAGGGTTGTGTTTTTTATTGTTTGGTGGGTTTCGTATGGTGGTTTTATTTTTGTTTAGCAAATTTACTAGAAGCTAGATATAGGGCTGCAGATTTTACTAGGAAAGTTACTAGGAAATTTTTTTAAACCCAAAAAGGTTCTCAACTTGGCCCAGGCATGACTTTGAGGGCCCACCTGTCTTAAGAAGGAGGCTTTAAATGATATATGTTGCTTTTAAAAAGCTAATAGGTAGGGAAAGTAGCCTAGTATTTTACTGAAATACTACTAGTAATTACAGACAGAATATGCGAAGGATGGACATTTTCTGAGTGAACTTGGTGACAAAGTAAGAATCTAACAGATAAGATCAAATTTTTCTTTTATGATAAAATTAAATGCTATTCTGAAAGAATAGCTACCCATACGTGCTAAAGTTCAGCAGCTGTATGTAAATCTTGTGTCCGAATTGGTAATGAAAATGCATGGACAAACGAGAGAAATAAAAACTAAAATGCCCTAACCAAAATGGAATTTATTAACCATTCAAAAGTAGGTCCTGCAAACTGGATAACCTGAGAAAGGGTGGTTTCTGTCTGCTTAGATCATCCTGGTCTACAGCAGGATTCTGTTTGCATCTTACTGTGTGTCTTAAAACAGTCTTGTATCTCAGGAGGAGGATTTAGCTGCTTCAGTATAGCCTCGTAAAGAGTAGTTGTTATCCCTTAAAAGGTGATATTCCTGCATGACACAAGATATGGTACTCCATCTGCATGGTTGTATAATTTGATACTCTAAAATATCAGAACATTAATTGTAATGTAAGTTGATAACACTATATTTGTCATTAACGTTCTTGTTCTCAGTCTTTTCCTAGCTAGTGTAACAGCCCATGGCTTGCTTATTTCTATTTGTTTTGCTACTGCTCATGCTACTATGTGATTCTTGGAGGCTCTCCTGGAGGCATTAGGTGCTAGGTTAGAACATGCCTGAGGGAATACTCTGAACCTGGCTACAGCCATCACCGTATAACAAATGTCATCCATATAAAATAATTGCAGTGGCATTAACTGACCAATTTTAAAATGCTCTTGCTCTTTAGATACACTATGGGACTTTGCTGCCATAAGACCTTTCCCAAGTTTCTAAAATAATTCAATCTGTGCAAACTCTTCAACTTGGTTTTTACTAACATAAGAAATTTTATTGTGTTTGGATGGAAAGCATGTTTTTCTGAAGCTACTTATGCATGCAACACATTAAAAAACACTTGAAAATAAGCTTTAAGACCTATTAGTGAAGCCCAATGTTTTCAACCAATTAGACCACACTCAGGGAAACCTTCTGAAATTATATTGTATTCCTTAATCTCTGCTAAATGCTTTGCCATCCACAGAATGCCAGGAAATGCTGTCAGTTTCATAGCATCAGTAATTCTATTTTCACATCTCAAACATGCTCTGTATCTATTTTTGAAGTATATTTGTGTCTCAGATTCTGTATGCTTCTAGACATTATGTGTGTGTATATACACAAAAGCCATCCTGGCTTCTGGAGGAGCGGTCTATATGGTTTCCACAGTGAATCAGCTCAGTTTCATTTTAGTTTTTAAATTTAAGTCTTAATAGTCCAGTCATGTGTAACTATGTTCTGTGACAAAATTTCTTAATTCTACTTATGTAGTTATGGAACTTCTTGCTGAAACACTGTGATTTTGAGGAATTTTCCCCTGGGGAAATTCCCCAGAGGAATATATTCTAACCAGGAACCTCTTGGTTTCTGGGAAAACAAAGAACCAACCTGAGAAGTCAGAGTAGACAAATTGTTCTACTTTAACTCTTCTTTGGCTGGCTGGCTGAGCTCACAGATGAAGAGGGAAGGGATGAAGTAATGGTTTTGTCATGAGTTGTCTGAGCTTTTTAAAATTGAGAACACTTTCATACCGCTCCCTGGTTTCTACAGTCACAAAAGTTTGAAGACTTTTTTTTTTAACATGCTTTCAATTTAATCCTCCAATTAGTATTAGCTGGGGTCATGGTGTTACTGATGTGTGTGGTGTTTTGTTTTGTCGTTTTTTAATTTTTTTTCTTGTTTGTAAGCATATCCATCAGGTTACGTAAAATACAAACATCTTAGAGGCAACAGGCCCATCTCAGAAGTGGACTTTGAGGAAAAAATATTTCTACATCCTTCAGATCAGAGAGCTGGGGGGTGTCATGGTTTAACCCCAGCCAGCAACTAAGCACCACACAGCTCCTTGCTCACCCTCTCCCCTGCCATGGGATGGGGGAGAGAATCGGGGGCGGGGGGGAAGTAAACCCCATGGGTTGAGATAGACAGACAGTTTAATAGGACAGCAGAGGAAGAGAAAATAATAATGATGATAAAAGAATGTACACAACAAGAGATGCACAATGCAATTGCTCATCACCTGCTGACCAATGCCCAGCCCGTCCCCAAGCAGCAATTGCTGCCCACCGGGCCAACTCCCCCAGTTTATATACTGAGCATGTTGTCATATGGTATGGAATAGCCCTTTGGCCAGTTTGGGTCAACTACATTCCCTGTGTCCCCTCCCAGCTTCTTGTGCACCTGGCAGAGCATGGGAAGCTGAAAAGTCCTTGACTAGTATAAGCGCTACTTAGCAACAGCTAAAACATCAGTGTGCTATCAACATTATTCTCATACTAAATCCAAAACACAGCACCATACCAGCTACTAGGAAGAAAATGAAATCTATCCCAGCTGAAACCAGGACAGGGGAAGAAAATCCATTTAAAGATGGGAAGAATATTTCTTTTGAAGCTGGACTCTCATGAGTTTGTTGCATGGTGGCTCTCAATAGGAAGTGGAATGTTTGAAAATGTTTTATCTTCTTAAGGTGGCTAACTTTGTGCAGGAGAATGATTCCTGAATACTTGTCAGACTAGGTCTTTATCTAGTCAACAGCTTAATCCTGGGTAGAGATAACTGAGGGAGCTGATATCAAAAACACCAAAGATTTCTTTGTTTTGAAACCTCATGCTAGCTTACTTTGCTTCAGGGAAAAGAAAACAAAATAAAAGCGTCCAGTCTTACGGGTGCAGAATATTTTGGGTGTTCTTGATTTTAGTTCGTGACTGGTCCAAAGACACAATCTCTTCCACTGTGAAATTGCCTCTTAAAGTTGGTGTTTTGTTTTTTTTTTTTTTTCTATTCTTTCTCCTGACCCTCTGTTTTGGAGGAGCGTGGCTTATGTGAATTAATTTATTTTTCATTAACTCATTTGTTCATTGAACTTTATCTCCAGTTTTGTTAGTCACTTAAATTTCCCTTTTTTTCCATTTCCACAAAAGCTTGACAAAGATTTTCCCCCACCTCTTGTTTTCTGTGTAGCATTTATCTCTGAAATAATCATATTGTTCTCTAGACTGCAGCATTTTGCTAAGCTTTCATTGTTTACCTCCCTTCAAAATTTTGAAACAAAGCTTGGACAACTTAAATTCATTGATCCAGTCATTGTTTCTGCTTAGTACTAGTCATGTCAATTGGCTTGCTGTACCATGTGTCCTGCTTAGTCTACGTGTGGCCTGGTTAGCCATGTGTCCATGATCAATAACTCCTCAAAGAACAAAGTGGTAGTGGTGAGCACGGGGTCTACAGATATCAACTTTAGCCAGTGGAACACGCTCTAGCACATGTACTTTAGTTTTAGTGTGAAAAACAGCAGCTTTCACTTGTGAAAATAGCACTACATATCACATCAGTGATATTAAACATTAAAAAAATATCTGGAGACTCTGAAACACTTCTACATCTTCCCCTTCCCTGCTGCTGCCCCCCCCCCCCCCCCCCCCCCAAGTGCAGATATCCCTTGTATTTCTGGAAAACTTGTGCCCTTGACTTCTGGGTACAAATGCATGGATAGCTTTCTCTGCCCATTAATGGAACATTATCTCTGCTTTGCTGCTCCCACAACAATGCCACTTTATATAAACAGCACATGTACTGTACACATAGTGACGTTTTAAACTTGCCACTTGATGTATGAGCTCTTGATCAAAATGAAATCTTTGCCACATGTATATTGCAGTAATCCCATTTATATAACCTTTTATCATTATTGCATTACCTGAGTTCTAGTTCTACCAAGTACCCAGAAGAACCCTTTTATCTAGCCTTATTTTTTTTTGTTTCGGGAGGGTTTTGTAATGGGTCACTTTATTCTCTTAACCAGAATCAGTGAACCTAGTCTGGGTCTTCAATTTTTATGTTGAAACTTCAAACCAGTGTATTGCTATTCAAGAAGTTGAAGTGCAACCTTTTCAAGAAATGATTGAGCATCTATCAGAATACTTTTTGTCAGATTACATTAAAACAGTTAAAGGATTTGAAGCTATTTTGTATGTCACTCATTAATGTTTTCCACTTGCAAATTCTACTTTGTTTGAAATAGAATGTCCCTGTATTCTGCAACCCTGACCTTGCAAATGTCACTTTTACTGACATACGCAGTGTGCATTACAATACGTGCTCTACTGATGTTCTGGCCTTTAGGGCTATGTCTACATTAATAAACTACGCTCTATGGACAAAGCTACCCTACTGAAAAGGGTGCATAGTTTAACTGTGTAGATGCAAGCTGCACTGAGCAATTTGTCCTCAGGTGCACAGAACAGGATGTGTCCCATTTTGCTTACTAGTGTAGACATAGCTTGTGTTTGTTCCCTGAAAGTGGGTACACAAATCACTTTTTGTGTAACTTTAATTTGGTGGTAGGTATAGTGCCCTGCGTTGTGTTGCAAGTATTTTCTTTTGCTGTGTAACATGTTGATGTTATACAGGGCAGTGGCTTTCCTACCATAAGCGGTCCCAGAATTTAATGTTCCTTTCTGGACTTACGCCCTACAGACCTTCCCCAGAACAGCAAGTGAAAAAAGTGTCCCAGACTATGTTTTGATTTGGAAAGGAAAAATAAGACTTCAAGGAGTCCCATAGTAAGTCTGCTGTTTCATACTGGTTTTATGTGAAAGGCAATTGGAAATTGCTGTGTGGCTGTAGGAAGTCTTGAGATAACAGACATATGGAAAGAACATATATGACTGTAACAGGTGGGTCAGAAATGTTCCCTTTATTAATTCTGAAAACAGAAGTAGTCCCTCCAGAGGTAGAAACATGGTTTAGGAATCATAGCACAAATTTCAGCTGGTTTCTTTCTGCAGTCGGTCAGACCATGTGATAAGTAACTCGTTTCTCTATATGCTAGTGTTTTTGAGGGGTTTATGCCAAGATGTTATTTCCATAGCATTGTACCTCCTTGGCTCAGCAGAATCATTGTAGGTTAATTTCACATATGAAGAAATGACTAATAATCTAAGAGAGTGCTCTCCCTTAAGTAAGGGAGAAAAGATGCTCCATAATGCCAAAAGCTATAATTGCCTTTGCTGTTTTGGTACAGAAGCAGTCACGTTATTACCTCCTCTATAGTTATTAATGCCCTTAAAATGGATTGTATCCTCCTTGCCATCTTCCATTCTGAATTTAATAGAGACTTTAATGAAATTTTCATAGTAAAACAACTTGCCAGAAGGTCAAGAAAGCCAAAAATAAAACTGGGAATGGAAGTAATCTAAAAGTCCTTTTCTTTTTCATTTATGATGATAGCACTTCAGGCTGAGAAATGTGCTAGAAGCTGATTACCAAAGATAGGGGAGGGAGGATGAGGGAGGTAAAGATTACAGAACACAGCATAAAGTTTTGAGGAAACTACTGCCTCTTTAGCTACAGTCTGAGAAGTTTCCATTCAATAGCTGGACAGTTATAAGTGTTGTGCTGCCTTAAATGCTTTCAGAATGACTTATACAGAACCTTTTTATTGACTATTAGTATGTTTTTCACAATCCCTTGAATCCATGGTTGTCCTCCATTGCTGCAAGAGCATCTTCTGTGGCTGAATTGCTGACCAGTAAAAGCTAGTAGGGCACTAGAGCAACCCAAAAATCCTTCAGGCTCTGCAGGTCAGACACAGGTACTTTGATTGCTTCACACCTTTTTGTTTGTTTGTTTGAATTATCAAGAGAAATGGTTTAGCTGTGGGTTTGGGTGGTGTGAGTTTTTTGCTTTGTGTTTTGTTTTTTTTTTTTTCTTAATTTGTCACATGGTAACTCTAGTGAGTTTTCATATGTTTAAAATGTCAATGAAAATTTGAGGAAAAAATAATTTTTTTTTTCCTCCAGTAGGCTTTTCTTTCTTTTGAAAACAGAATTTTTAAGGGACTGTGTGAAATGCACAACAATGGGCAGTAAATGTAGCCACCCAGCTTAGTCATAAATTTTTCTGCTCTGCAGAAGCACCCAAATTTGGTTGGTTAGCTGGGAGCAGCATGGCACAGTTCATCTCTCTGCATTCTCCTGGGCCTTTCTAAAATACTTCAATCTGTTAAGGCTTTGTCCCTGTGCTCAGTGGGAGCTGAGATCATGCACTATGTGTAAGTACTGGGGCTCTGGCTGCAGAAGTAAATACAGTTTGTAAAGCATGCACTGCCAAGATAAACAGACTGTGTTTTCTTAAGCCTAATTAAGATTGAGAAAAACATGTGTACCTGTTATACTAGTCAGCAAGAAGAAAAAGTATCTGTTTTCCAAAGAAATGATATTACAGGAGAGATTGACTGATTCTTAAGGGCAAGATGGTGGTATAGGCCTTTAGAAGCTGAAAGAAGAAATAATATTCTTTAGCCTAACTCTTGCATTAGCATGAGTGTGGCAGACCAGCAGGTATGTGGAAATGTGCTTCAAGCTGAGAATTGTTCTGCCTGTGTTGCCTGTATAGACTAGCTAGAGAAAGTGAAGCAGTGTGATGAGGAAGACTAATCCACTTTCTTCTCCTGGGTCTTGAGGGAACCAGTACTGGGGCACGTGCTTGTGAACAGTCTGTCGTCTCAGATAGGAATTCTGACTTGTTTGAAAAGTCCATGTTTTCCTTGATGTTGGCCACCACTGTGATTCAGCAGTATGAAGAAATACCTTATCTTCAAATCGAAGCTTCAAGGGGTAGAGAAAGTATATGGACACGCGCCTTGCTTATACAGATGGGTGACAACATCTTGGAGATACCCAGTGTGTAACCTGGGAAGCACTGAGAGAGGTCAGGGAAGAAGATAAAGAAGATGGAGAAGCTGTGAGCTAGGAATGAAATTGCTGTTCTGGAGCAGTGTAGACATATAATCAATTCCTCTGCACTAAAGCTATACTTTCAGAACCATTTGAATAACTCAAACCTCACAGAGCAGCCTTATACAAGTACCTGTATTGTTTTAGGGCACCTACAAGGTCAAAAAGCAGAGACCAAATGACGTGACCTGTTCCTGGTCCATTATTGCACTATGGTATCTGTTCTAGGCATTATGTGAGAAGGTAAATGGGCCCATGGTAAACATACAGGTATATCTTCCAGACAGTGTCTGAATAGTATATGTAAAGCTTGATTAGTAAACATAACTTATTAGTCTTCAACATGTTCATTAGAAAGGACTTACATGCTTTACTACATGGAATCTTAACAGTATTGAATGTTTCTCCTGTCACTAATGTTATGCTATTTAAAAAACAAAACCAAACCAACAAACACTTGGACAGATGTCCCTAGAGTTCAATCTATTGTACAGACTGTTCCTGTCCTAGACATAAGCTTCACTGGCATCTGTTTATAACTGAAGACAGTTAGCAAAGAGTTACAGTCCTTGCACAATAGCACAATTTAGAAAATAAGATTCTAAGCGCTATTTACTTGGTCATTGAGTTAGTAGGGGCAAGAGTACAATAGAATTATCTTAGGACTTTGTGATACGAAGGGGCTAAAACTTACTAAAGGTTCTGAACAAGTAGTCTTGACAGTATCCTGTCAGCCAAGTTTGGGTGGGAATCATAAGCAGATCTTCATCTAAATGAACTATGAAATGGAAATCCTAGGAGTCTGACATAAGACCTTGTTTCAGCTGTATATAAAACATACAGAGTATGGGTGCAGGCATGATTACAGATTAGTGGACAGAATCACAGCTGATCCAAAAGATGGAGCTACATATCATTTTAAAAGTGCATTTCTGCTGTGAAAGGAGAAAAACTCTTTACAGTTTTATACAAAATTGGTACAGCTGCAGACTAGACTAACTTGCTGTAATATTCTTTTATTGCCTGGAGGGAAAAATTGCAATAAGAATCTTGCTTTCAGAAAAATTCTCCTCTTCAGAGTAAGGATCTCTAAGTGAAATGAAGACAGGAAAGGAAGGAGGTGTGATATAACCTGACTTAAAACCAAGAAAAACAAACAAAAAAATCCACCCCACCCCCACCCCCCAAAAAAACCCAAAACCAAAAACACCCCAACAAAAAACCAACCAACCAAAAACCAAACTAGAAGAGGTATGTTGCATGATGAACCTTTCGAAGTGAGGTTGGTTGGGAGAAGATAATTTAATATAGCAGCAGAGAGAGAAGATTTGTGAGGTCAAATGCTCAGCCAAGATTTATTCCTGTACTGTGAGTCAGCTGGTAAGACAGGGCTACGATGAAAAACCTTGACTACTAACTCTTCCTTGTTTTTAGACTTTTAAGACTACTCACGTGCATAAGTGATTGCAGAAGCAGGCCACTTCTTTTACTGGACAAGGATTATTAATAAGGAATACTTTCAGGATGAAGCATTCTGGTTTGAACTTGGTTTGCCAGTTTTATTTTTGAGTGTGCCAGAAAAGCACTTGGCAGATGGAGGAGAATGGGATAGAACTTCTCTATTACAAATCTTTTTCTTCCCAGTGCCTGAGAAGAGGTCACTTTTTAAAATGCCCTCTGCCAAAAGAGTTGCAGAGGAATGTTCCTGGACTGAGCCTAGGCATAAGGACCATGGCCACTGTATGTTCAGTCATGCATGTTCTGCTGTCTGGCAATAGGGTTATCCACTTTAATCCTCTTCCCTCTGAGAATTATTTTTATTCCTGGCAGCAGTAATCTGTGCAGATGTGCAAGAGAAGACTGGAGCTCTGATAGTCAGAATAGGGGGTACAGAGCAGTACAGACTCTGCATGAACCAGACCTGTTGTGCTTCTGTTATACTCTGAATCCTTATACTTCAGATTTTGCTAATGCGTTGAAAAAGTTGCTGCAGTCTGTAAAACCTATTAAATGATTGATTTCTAGTAGCAGAGTGGACTGCGGTGTGGGAGTGTGATATTATATCTGATGTAATGTGGCTCGACATCTGAAATAATAAAAACCAATTACATATTTTGGTCTCTTGACTGAAATAAGAAATATTTCATTCTGCATAAACGAAGTAGGTAAAAGTGCAGACAAACGCAGGTAAAAGTGCAAAAATGAATGTCTTGGTCTTGCTTCCAGAAAATTCATCAAGTCAAAGTCTGTTTTGTTTTAAAATAAGTATATAAAATAAAAACCCTTGCCAGAAAAGCCCTGAACCAAATGAAACTATGGCTTGGGGAGGCAAAATGAATAAAACTCAAGAAGAAATAAGGCTTTCATGACTATCATTCAATAAGTGAGTATCACTACAGATCCAGTGATCAGAATAATTTTCAACATGTTAAGACGTTTAACATCTTCTCCAGTCCCTGTTACGGCAAGTTTAGTGTTGTCTTCCTCTGTCAAAGCCATATCTACACCCTTTATTTCTGTAGCCATAAACTATTTTAGTGGTACTGAGCTCAACAGGGAAGTAGGCTGGTCCAAGAAGTATATATTGTGGTATGCATAATGGCAACTACAGTGGGCACCCTGCTTCACCAAGATGCATTAATCCAACTGCACAGGACATGAAATACTACCCGACTTTAAAATTGCACATTGTTTTATTTTGCTTTAAACTTTCTTAAACAATAGCTGTCCAGTGGAAGCACTTTACTCGTGAACCCTTAAAGCCTATTAACGTGTCATATGAGTCTCCTGCTGTCAGCTGCAGAGTGCGGCAACTGTTTCAAACCCTTTCCAACAACACAACTCAAACTATATGGGTCCTGCATTCTGGTCTTATGTTTCTTTGCAGTACGTACAGTTGAAAATAGCAAAGCTGACATTTAATACGCTCTCTTTCATGCTTGTTTAGTAAGCAAAAGCTTAAATTATGTGTCTTTGAAATTACTCTTCAGATGCCATTATTAAGAATAAATTAAACAGGAGACTGAAGATCTGTGACTTTGGCTTCCAGCAAAGTCGGCCTTTAAAGTAAAAATCTGTTTTCTGAATCTTTCTATAAGGTGCACAGCTGGGCAGTTCAATAAGTCCAAGAGGGAGTGAGGAGCAGGGCCTTATCAGGCATTTACTTTCACGTGTTTGGCACTTCATTCTGTGAGACTATATATAGAGAAAGCAGATTGGTGTTTAAGTTCCCTATGGACCACAAAATATTGCTCTTTCTGCTATCTTCAAGGACCTCAATAAGGAAAAACTACCAGTCTTTCTTTAGAGTGATTCCTTGGAAAATAGTGTTTGAAGACTGTGGAAGGATGACGTTTTAATTTGAGGAAATGCTTCACTTCCACTTACCTATCTAATCAATTGAATCTGCTGTCATTAGTATTGCCGTGTGTGGCAGGGAGGAGGGAATCTTCAGTTTCTCCTTGAGGTCGTAGTCTTTATAGTCTTGTATCTAAGAATTTTCCTGTTGTAAGAAGCATTCCAGCATGAATGTTGTGGAAGTTGTTGTGAAGTGGTTCAGCACCGTGTGGGCTGTGTCCCAGGGGTGCGTTGGTACTTGTGGGTGCTGTGAACCCATCTAGGAGAGCATGCCATATCCTCAGGCTTCCTACAGAGAAGGGATTTTTCCTCACTTGTTATGACACATAATCTTTTAGTTTGTAATCTCACAACAGGACCAGGTGATCTCAACTTTTGAGGCCTGGAATGATCTTGGCTGAAAAAGGAATTCTACAAAAGCATCTAGGCTTTCTAGTCAGTGTTTTGGAAGTCAAACCATGAATTTCCATGCATTAGAGGAGGCTGCAGCACAGCATGCTGTTGGTGTTTATGCTTTAACAAGTGCTTCAAAACTTTGGGCTGCTTGGTGCATACTTAAAAGTACCAAGAAATAAAATTCATTCCTAGGGACCCAGAAGTGATGTATAAATTGCAACAGCAGTTAGGTTGATTTAACTCATGGCTTTGACAGTGTTGGTCCAGGCTTCAGGCAACATCATGGGGATGCAGAAAGATGGTTTAGAACACTGGGTTTACTTCTGCTCTGCTGTGCCAAGCATGGGCTGTGTACCTGAGCCTTGAATGTTTTATGAGAAACCAAGAAAAGAATTTGGAGGGCTTGTGGCTGTTCTCACTTACTGAGATTACCCCTTCTGGCCGGGGTTTTTGGAATTGCTCCGATTAGTCCAAGAAAAATGAGAGGAGCCAGTTTAACAATTTATATACGCAGTCTGTGCTGCAGAAGAGTTACGTAGGATCTGCTGCAAAGGATGCCTATAACCTGGAGCCACGATGGATCAGCTTTTACTGCAACCTACTCTGCTCCATGTGCTTGTACCTTGAAACGGTGTAGAGAGTGTGAGCAGCAGTATGCTAGAGCTCTTGGAGACAGTATTTTCTCAAGAAAATTTGGCTTATTTAAATAACAGTTCTAACAATTATTCTGTACAGATGCTTGGGGCTGGTTTAGTATTATGATGTTTCTTGTCTATGGCGTTGGAGTGAGCAGAAATGCTTTCTGAAACCCTGATCTCTTCACTCTATAGTTTCGGCATATTGGGGAAAGGTAGGCATATGCTGTATGCTTTTAGGACTTTCAAGTTGAGAACATGGAATTACTATCAAGAAAAAGGTGGCCTGATATGAGACTTTGTCTAACGTGGTATCCCATAATGCCATTCCTCAATTTGTGCTGCACTTATTTTCTTCTGGCATTTTAAACTTTAATAACTTATTGCATTTGTATTAGATATATAAGAATCTTTCTTTTAAGGTAATTTGAGGAGTCCTTCTTTAAAGAAACAATAAGCTTGAAATTGTGTTCATACTCAAAATGCAGATGAATGTCTCTGCGTCATTGAAATGGGAGAAAAAACCTGCAAATACCCTCAACAACAGTATTTGAGATGCTTGGAAGATTAGAGAAAGGGCTTTTCAGTCAGATTTGACTAAAGGATGTGTGAAAATGGAAGCAGGGCAGCTATTTCAGATGTTTTTCTGAGCTCAGAAAGCAAGACTTTGTTCATGCCAATAAAGAGGATTGCACCAAATATACTCAATTTCATTGCAGTTTCTCTCTCTTATCTGAAATAACCTTCCGAGCTCATATTTTTTTTTTCTATTTCCTCAGATCAGAAAGGATAACAAAATGCTTCTGAAAGCATATTGTGTAATTATAAAAGCAGCCATGGAAGAGCTGTTCTATGTGTTACTGCTTGTTTTCTGTGCATGAATGACTTGTACAAAAACTCAGAACAAACAAAAAGTTTATATGAACAGAAAGATGATTGAAAACTGGAGTCTGATATTGCTTTTGCAAATTATAAGTTTTATATATGTGTGTGAATTAATATATTAGGAGAATTGCAAGAGGTTTTTTTTAAGACTATGTGGATAAGGTAAATGTGGAAGAAAAATCTTGGAAGCAGAATTATTATGCTGTCTCCCCCCCCCCCCCCCCCCCCGTTCTATCATTACAAAACCAAAATCTTTTAATGTCATAATTTTTTTGCTTCAGAATTTTCCTTTGACTGACTAGCTCATGGATGACACTTCTGTATCAGTACATCTAGTAGATTTAGGACATTTGTCCCAAAAATATAATAGTGGTAAGTTGTTGAAAAGAGCATCAAGTAGAAAAATGTACTATTGACACATTTTTACAAAAGAGAACAAATCTAAATGAATACCTAGAATGCAGGGAAATGCATTAACAATAATGGGTAAAAAAAGGTACTGTTTGGTATATGTAAGAGAAATGGCAGTAAGGTGTAGGCTTTCTTAATGAAAGACAGGCTTTGTGTAGCTCATTAGTTTAATACATAATTCAAGGATCTAGTTCACAGTTGGATTAATGTTACCTTTGGGGGAGCCCTAGAAGTTAATTCTTTTAAGCCAACGTTGATAAAAGCAGTTTTAACTTGCAACAACAGTTCTATTACACCAAAGAAATTAGATAACTTATTCCTAGTTAAATTATTGTAAGAAATACAAAGATCCATTAATTTCCGCAGTTAGTTCACGCTTGCAGCATTGCAATCTAGTATAGTTGCCAAGACCTATCAACAAAATGTGTTATTAATCTGTGAAACTAACTAATATAAGATGTGACTGAGGTAAAGACTATATCAGGCTTCAAAAAAAAATAGACATAAGGTGGGTAACATCTGCAGCTAAAAACAGACACTGACTTTTCAGCTGCATTAAGCTTGTGCTTTGTCACTTAAGGACATTATGAGCAGGTGTACCAACTCTTTGCTTCCTAATTCTTGGTAATTGTAAACTTCCCATCAGCAAAGCCTGGCACCAGCCAAGGTCCGTGGCTGTACCAGTTCTCTTGATTCTATCTCCACTTGATACTGGAATACTTTAGCCAAGACGGGACCTAACAGAAGTGCCCCAACTTCTACTGGTGCTCACAGTCTCCGTGGCCTTCAGGGGACTGCTCTGAGCTATAGTAGGCTGCAGAAATGCCAAAACTGATGCTATTTGTACAAGTGGTTGAATTAACTCTCTGTTACTCTGAATTTAGCTAAGGTAAAGCTATGCTTGATTCTTTTGTAACATAAATTGAGCAATCTTCCAGAATACCTAAGGCTTCCACTTAGAAGTCTGATTTTAGTCCAGTACAGTTTTCTTTCTCTCTCAAAATAAAAAGAAACTATTTCTGTAATATTCTTATCCACTCCTTAACAAATATGTTAAGGCACATGGATCACCCAAGTTTCTTTTAGCAAGGATGATACAAAAAGGCATGGTTCTACCTAGCTGTAGTATGGTCCTGGTTGGCCTTTCAGTAGCCATTGCAACCTGCCTTTCTTCTCTCAAACAAGAAAGGAGGAAAGGACTGCTGCTGCATACAAACCTTAACTCAAATGCCTGCCTCTGTCACATCCAGATTAGATGAATGTAACACACATGCTGTGCTCTGGACTAAACATTTTAAATTAACCTCAAGTTGATGAAAAATGATTGTGATACCTGTGGTGCCTGGGACTTCCCTGGATGCAGTTCAAGATGCTGGGTTTCACCTACAGATCCATAAACAGTCCTGGAACTTCTTCAGTTGGCAAAAGGATTTGGTTTCTCTTACCCTCAATATTGAGAAGTAGAGGCTCATAAGCTGGATCCACCTTTGTTTAATAGTGAGAGATGCTGTTAGCCCCTCTCTTGTGGGGGTACTCATTTTTGGGGGGGAGCAGGGGGGAATAGTAGGGAGAAGGGGAAGTTTATATGCTATTTGAATATTTATATGCTATATGAATTATTGCTGTTTATTTCCTGGCTTTGCTGCAAGCTCTTAGCTTTTTATGCTGTAGCTAGATGTACAGATCTGCTCCAAAGAGCAGATTAGTGCCAGTCTCTACCCTTTTCATATCTCTTCTGCTGCAACTCCATTTAGTGATTTGAAGTAAAATGACATACCTGGAAACTGGCAGCCCACAAACACAGTAAAGAAGCTCTTTTCCCTCTTTTTCTGTCTTACATTTAAGTGCTTGTTTGTAGATCTTGGGCATGTCTTAAATTCTTTAATGGGGTTATAAAATTACAGCAGAGAAATAATATCTGTAGTCTTGTTCCCATTACAAGTTTAATCTGTCTATAACTTCCTAAGATTATGGTGGGGCAGGGAGGAAATCATTACAGAAATCTCAGCAGCGGTGGAGGGCTTAGTGTCTTTTAAACTAGTTGGAGGGGAAAAAAGGTCAAGTGCCTTAAACACTGAGTTTTTCCATGGAGCCAGTGAGTGTACTGCTCTAAACAAATTACCAGCTGCAGGTTAATTACTGCATGTGAAGATTGTCTGTCTTCCCAGCATTTTTTAAATTAACAGAGGTGTTGCCTTGTGGTGCATGAGTGGCACTGTTGCTTTATAGGTGGATGCTCCACTCTCCTGAGCTGTTTTGCCAGCAGTCATTTTCCTTGTTTAGTCACCCATGCAGTCTTTCACGTGGAAGAAAAGCACAGTGAATTTAGCAATTCTAGTAAAATAATTTGACAGAGGCTGGTTTGTTATTAACACAAAGTTGTTGTCTTGAGCACTGTGTGCTTGATGAATGGATTTAGTAGTAATATATTAGTCAGCAGACTAATATAGGAGGCTACAGAAGTTATTGTTGAATGATGAACACAGTGGGTATGGACTGAGAGGAAAGGAGAACAAACTACTGGTGCCCCAAAATATCTTCTTCCCTCAATTTTTCCCAAAAGAAAGATGTGAGGACAGAGTGCACATAAAAATCCAAGTACAGGTCTCAAGTAAAATTATCTGAAATGGCTAAACGTACAACATTTGGATTTTCTGAACACATTCTATGTTCTGTACTAAAAAATGCACAGTGGCTCTACAGAAAGAAATTAACTGTATTCATGTTGGTGTTGATACTTCTTTCCTGTAACTTTCCACATACTTCTTCCTCATATGTTGTCTTTCCAGAACACTGTTCTTGTGTGTGTGCACCATAAATACTTGTTTGAACATTTTTCTTGCAATTAATGCAATACAACTTAAGGGACCGTTCAGCTAAGGTGAGTGCACAAACTTTTTCTGCTGCAGGCTTTTCTCTAAGTTTCTGCTGCCAGTCTGTTGAGCACTTCAGTCTCTGCTATTGATCAGTTCTGAGCAAGAGGACACTTCCTTTTCACAGAGCAGATAATAGAGCAGACGCTTCATCACTCCTGTGTTCAGGTTTACTTATCTTACCAGTTTTAAATGTGTGTTCAGGAAGCTTGCTCGTCCAATATTTTTCTTGCTGCCTTTGCAGAGTAAGTGACTGTAGCCACTCACTCAGCATTATACCCTGGAGAATCCAGCACAGTTGTGGCAACCCTGGGTTATGCTCTGTTATACTTGCAGAAAATTAAGGGTTTATGGCAGTTGAATATAAAATAAATACTTTTTCATATATTTTCTCTTGTCCCTCTCTATAAAACATTCACCTTATTCAACTGTTGTTTGTATATAATTTTTTTTTCCACTTACCTTGCTCTTAAAATCATACAGCTTCCTTGGACTCATTGGGTATTATAAAATAAGGAAAAGATTTGCATGTACATCTGAATCTTTCTCCCTCAGAAATGATACTGTGAGAATTGTGACCTTCGTATAAACCTTGCTTGCTGTCTGTACGTCTCTTCCAGAAGTGCCTGCTGTTGCTCTGGCCTTGCCGTGGATGCCAGATAGTTCAAGGGATGTACCCTTTATATAATTTTGCAGTACTCATCTAATCCATATTTAACAGGAATTTAATACGTCCTGCAGAAGTTGACAGGACTCATCTCATATATTGTCATTACTTTGAGATAGCTTCTCCTCCTCCCTCAAGGTTACTTAATAGGACTTTATTTGCTTCTGATTCTTGCTATGAAAATGTTAGCTCTTCCTTGTAGGTGTGAGATCCACTGCTTAATGGAGCAGGCGCTGGTAGTGGCTGTGAAGGTCTCCAAAAGTACTTCAGTCACATTGTCTCATGCCAAGAAGCTCAGTACAGGGAACAATTTAAACCTGAAGAGGAATTTGAGGCAAATCAGCAGGCCCACCCTCCTCAAAGCAGAGAAGGGCAGCAGAAAGCACAGGGGGAAGGAAGGTGCTCCTGTATGAGCAGCTGCTTTTCTCTTCCCTCCTCTATCCCAAGACTCTCAGTCTTCCTCCACAAATTCATTTTGTAATGAGCAAACACAAATTGTTTGTAATGAGGGTTTGTGTGGGAACATAAATGCATGTTCATATTAGCTTTGCAAAATATACTGAAACTGTCTAAGTGCTCCTATGTATTCTCTATTTTTAAGAGAGATATTGGGCAGGACACCAAAACCAATGAATGTTCTTTTAATGCTGTCTAGCAGCAGATGGTCTGAAACAGCCCATGGACTCACTATCTTTTCTAAAGTCCAAAATGATGCTAACCAGCAGAAGTGAAGATAATGAGGTGAGCAATTTGTTTTATGACAAGCAGGCAAAGAAATTGTTTTCAATTAGCCTGCCAACATATGAGACTAAGGTTAAAGTATTTAGGGATATAACACCATTTGGGTATTAGTGGTGTTCAAAGTGTCATTGTTTTGTACCACAAAAAAATTAGAACGGAGTGACTTTTAGGCTGAAGTTTAGTCGAGGATCATGGAAACAGTTGCAGTAAAAGCACTGAGGTCAGTGAGTTGGTTTGGGTATATATGCTGGTACATTACATGGTTGTTTTTCCATTGTCTTCTATGCCTGGCAAAGTGAAGCTTTCAGATGTTTTTCACATATATTGAATACTTACTTCTAGGAAAAGATGAAATTTATTCTAAGAATTACTCCACTTCCCATTACAAAACCATGTGTATGTAACTTAAACTGCATGAAAATATACGTACTTGAGTTTTCATATTTTATTGTGTAGTGCACATGAAAACGGGAAGAAATAAGTTGAATGAATGTTATGCTGGCTTCTATATGTGGTGTTCCTGGAACATAATTGTTGTCAGAAAATTACTATTGATTTTCAGTATCACGACAAAGCTGCTGTTGCCACTCGTGCCATGCTTTTGACTTCACAGTATGTTGGAGAAGGCAGTCTAAGAACTGGTATGAAAACACATATAGCACAACCTTCCACCTTTTATGAGCCTGTACATAGCTGTAAACTGTTTTGGAAAGCCTCTGCAGATTTTCTTGACCGTCCATGCACAAGTGTTCTTCTGAAGCTGCCCTTTTGTTCTGGTTTCCCATTTTTTTTGTGGACAGTGATGCCTGTCTTGTGGCACTGCGCAAAGCTTGCCTGGCCTGGTAATACTGCATAGTCATTCTCTGGAGCAAGGGCCACAGGTGGAGGTGCCTCTGCCCAGCTCACAGGACTGTCCTCCCCATTGCAGACATGGTGGGGGGCTCTTTGTGGGCCTCCGAGGATGGGCCCATGACCCTCAGATATGTTCTAACTTGTCTGCCTTCCTTCTCCACCCCCAGTCTTTTTGGCACCCCTTGCCTTTGAACTCTCAACCCACCTTTCCCTTCACACCTTGGGGACTGTTAAGCAGTGTTGAAAAGTGTGTGTGGAGGTGTCCATGATTGACTGACGCTTTTATTAATAAATTACTCTTATTAAAGAATGTCTTACACACTTTATACCTACACTTCTGGAAATTTAATTTATATCTTCATATCTGTGTACGTATGCACAGATGACACTTTTTATATTACTTATTTAGCATAAGTATATTTATTTTACACATGTGTATTTTTTATACTTACAAGCACTTTCTGGTCCTAAAGGAAAATGGACAGTATATTTTGAGTTTACATGGGTATGGTTAAAAAAAAAAAAAGGCAACCAGACAATTGCAGAACAGCATGAAAACACACGGTGTGGAGTTGTGGGACTTCCCCTGGAAATTAGGGCTGGGACACTGGTCACCTCCTGGCTTGGGAGGCGGTTGTCCCAGTGCTGCTGGTTGTGGCAGGGAAGCTGTTGCTCTTGAGTGAAATGCCTACCCTGAGGATGTGCAGGGCGCATATGCTGTAGAGCTTACATGCATCCCCCTCACCCCAAACAAAACTGCTGTGTTTTCCTCTTGAATTTGCATAAATAATAAAATATTCTGGGTATTTTTGAGAAACAGTAGGTAGAAGCTTCCAGCTTTGTGTACATCTATATACTACAGCTCTTGACCTTTTAATATAAGTTTCACATTGCTCAGCATGTGATATTCTGTCATGCAAAAATGCCACTGAACTGTTGATGAGTGCAGAAATCCTACAGGCTGAGATCTTGCTACATGACCAGCTGTTTAATATCTTAACATGTCAGGTAAAAGTCACAAAAAATTAACTTCACCATATATTTAATACAAGTATGAAGGTTTCTTTTTGACTATGCTACTATTGTGACTCCATCTTTGTTAAAAATCTTGAAATGTTCATTTGTGGAGGGGTGTGGGAAGGCACCAGCTGACAAGTTACTGATTTAGCTGGGAGTGGAAATACCCCAAGTTCACTAAGAACCTACGGAGACATGGGCAGTTCAAGAGTGTGGGATTTTTCACCCACCACTCCTTTTACTGATACTGTGCCAAGTGCTTTTTGTAAACCTCTGGAAGAACTGGTGTGATACCCGTTATCTTTCCAGCGCTTGCTTCTTGCTCTAGGGACAATATTATTACTGGTCACGGACTCCTTCATGTCCTGGAGACTGCTGCTTTCAGCCTTTAATGTCTCTACTTCCACTTCCAGATGAAGTGGAAGTAGAAGGACTTCCATATGAAGGACTTTTCCCACAGTCCTTTTGTAGGACTGAGTCCCACAAACTCATTAAAGGTACCCAAAGAGTTTTCCTGCAGTTCAAATGAGTTCATGTGGGGAAAAAAAAAATAGCACTCCTCATGCTTGCTAAAGTTAGCTTTATCATTCTTACATCAGAAGAGCTTAAACAAATCACCTTCCTGCCATTGGTGTGTCCTGGAAAATAAGAGTCCAACTCCTTGATTGTGCAAGTAGAAGCAAGATATGCAAGGAGGAAAATAAAACTTTAGAAGTTGTAGCTGGTACTGTACAGCCATGTCCTCCATTAGTTGAAGCTGTAGTGTGATGGGCTAAGTCAGGCTTCCTTCTCAATCCAGTTTCTCATGAGATTTCTGCTGCACCTGCGTCTTCTCAACCAAATGACTGCAACTAGCTTCTAGGTCTTCAGGGGGATGTTAATAACCCACATAATATCATCATTTAAGTTGCTCCGTCCCTCCCTGCTCCTTTCATTGTTTTTTGAGCCTTCTGCTGCTGCAAAACTTAATGAGACTGAGATGCTCAAAACCTTGACAATGCAGTTGAGAGAATGCTTTGCTATCCTTAAAGTAAGGTTGTAAATAAGCCATTCTCTGTCACACTTTTCTTTGCACCCTACCCTTTTCCAAGGGTACATTCACCATAACTTTATATTCAGTGTTTATACTGGTAACAGAAGTTGAATCCTTCCTGTACGTAAAGATGTTTTGTGCCAATGTGTTGGCTTTTCTGGTAACTTAAAGGCTTAAACTATACAAATAACTACGGTGGGGGAATGAGTCACAGAAATGGTGTCTTCTGATGAAAAGATAGAGGAAAATAACTGAAAATATGGCACTATGGGCTTTTCTTTTGTGTTTTATAATTGGAGAAATTTTATTCTCTGAAACAAGATGTGTTACCTTGCACTGGGGGCATAGGGTGATCTTACAAGAGGAAAGCCATACTAGATTTTAAAAGTATATATGAAGATGTTTACCTAAGTGAATGTCATGATAGGCAAATAATAGATTTAATAAACCGTTAAAAATAATTTGCTGTCATTTTTTTTTATTATACGTGCCCTGACTAAATCTTCTGAATTAAGTTAAATGCTTTCTTCAACAGCATTTTATTTGTGTAGTGCTAAATCTTGAAAAAAATAAGACATGAAACAATGTTATGCTTGGTCTTGTCATAACTTAGACAAGATTTTGCATGACATGCCTCCCAATGTTTAGATTTGTTCCAGCATGTATCCTCTCAGAGCTATTTTAAAATACTTTGGGGTTTTTTTATGGTCTATAAAGATATATGTTTAAATAACGACACTTAGGATTTTACAATCCAATGACATAACATCTCTTTTCACATATGAAGAATGTGCTGAGTGGAAGTAGCCCAATTATTCTTCCAGACAAGCACCATGGGGTTTCCTTCTGAGGAGCTGGGTGAATCTGTGCAACTTTCAGCCCAGACTAATAAGCTACTTTTGACTGCAGGAGTCAAACTAGTTGTGTTGTGTAGATTTAATAATGTCTAACTCTGCCTGATGTGGCTCACTAGAATGCAAGGTAAATGTAGTTTTGTGCTTTTTTAGCTAAGAAGGGGTTAACTTGTAATCCCGCTTGTGTTTTCAGTATCAGTTGAATAATGAGACTGGAGGGAAAGTAATGAGAGGAAGAGTAGTTTATCCTAGATATTTTTACATATCTGAAGCATAAGCTCTCCAAATAGGGAGATGCATATGAGATGGAGGTCGCTCTGTGATAATTAGGACTTTTTCTCCAAATTAAGAATGTTTCTAGGCTTAGTGATGTGTCTGTCAGCTAATGCCTGATTTAACATTGTAGACAAAAATACTGTATTCTGTGTACGTTATGTAGAAACTATATTCTTCATGTCCTAGAAACACAACATTGTTTAGAGAACTGTTTTTTATGCACTTAAAATTCTGAGATCTCGTTTATGACAGCTGATAGGAAAAGAAAGAAAGATGATGTTAGTCTGAAGACAGTCCCTAAAGACTCAAAAGTAAGCTGGAAAGTCAGTAAAACTTTTAAAATAATAATAAAAAAATACATTGCTATGTAAGGAATACCACACAGTATTGCTGTGTATGAGCTCAGTTACTAAATGGATACTAGTACACCTCTTTCTTGAAATGGTGAGGCTTATGCACATGACTGATGAAAAGCCACTATACAGTCCATCTTCTAGATCAGGGGAAATCAACCTTTAGATTGTGGTTTGTCACTTGTGCACGCAAAGAAACGCTTGCACTAGTATGCACTCATTTATGGTGCAGGCAGCTGCATTTACAATGCTGGGGCTTGAGGCTGGTCTTCTGTCAGATTGTCCCCATTATTTTATGATAGTGCAAGCCTCTTTCAGCTTCAAAATGCTGCTCTTGTATCTTTTTTTTTTTTTCCCCACGTAAGCTTTGTGCTCCTGAGATAATGTATATGAAACTATAGATATAAGCAAGTCCCCTGTGACTTGAGTTCTAACATCGTGATGGGATTAGATTAATTTTGCACAATTCTGATTCTCATTACGAACCCTGTCAGAAAGCTGGATTCATGTTGTGCCATTTTCTATCCTCATTACCGTTTTTGTCACAAGAATGAAATTTTTCATCTGCCATACAGGCTGGAAAAGACAGCAGCCTGTAACTGTATTACGATAACCTTTCTAGTGCTGTGCAGTTTGACAGGCTGTGCCTTTCTGCTTTGTTCTCTTTAATAGTTTCTCAACCTGTGTGAGGGAGAGAAGGGATGGATATCCATCTCAAGGTATAATACATGATTAATAGTGTTGCCTGTATTCAGAGGACTGAAAGTTTCCAAACTGAGCTGGCTGCAAAAAGAATGGCAAATATTAGAAGCATTGCTACTGCTAACTGGCCCCTTTTCTATTTGCCTGTGGCCCAAGAATCTGAGATGAGGCTAAAAATATTAAAGTATCTAATTCATATTTGTGTTTCCACAAATTCATTATTGCTTTGACTTGCTAGTATTACATTTAGCTTGCTACATTACATTACTCCCAATTGATAGAGTTCCCCTGTAAAACAGATATGACCAACTGTCAGTATTTTACAATATTTAGCCTAAAAATTCCTACTCTTAATTTAATCTCATTACCTAGTTTATGCCCTGTGAATTACCCTGTTTTATCAAATTCCTATCCTTCTTTTCTGTTTGTGTCAGTAGACCAAAGAAATATAGCTGTCCTTTAATTATTCCTGACACACTCTGTAATGAAAATTTCAGCAAAGGGTTTTTTAATAGATATCCTTCATTCTTATATCTTGTAATATCTCCTGACCTTCTCTATTTAGAAGAGAAAAAAATCTGTGGTTCTGTCTACCTCCTCCCCGTGGTGATATCCTGATCAAACTACCTGCACGATGAGGGTTTGTGATAATACTGCTTCTGTAAGGGCTCACTAGCAGAAAAACGCTAGGGTGCTGCATACCGAGGTTAATAAATTACTGTCTGAGTGAGAGAACTGCTCAAGTGCAGATGCCCAAAGGCCTCAGTTGTAACCATAAGTGTTAATACACAGCAGTGCTTTTACAGGAAAGGGCAGGAACCACGATGTGTACCTCTTTTGGAGACAGTATTTAATAAATTAATAATAATATCTGACTGTTTCTTGCCCCTTTTTCCCCTCAGAAATGTATTAACTGACTGAAGGACGCTTTCCTAAACTGCTCATCCCATCCACAATCTTCTGCATGAATGTGCCCCATCATACAGTGCATTATGCAAAGGTCACCAGGCTTCATAAATTTTGTAGTTTGTCAAGCTGATTTGTGTAACTAATCTTTTGTCAACACGGTGGGTTCTTGGAAATAAACTCGGTTTTCTTGCATTTAAATGTAACATGTACCTGCTTATTGAATAAGTATGTCTGACAGCAGTTCTACAGCAAATGTGAAAATATGGAAAAATCTCCATTGTGCTAAATCATTGTGCCTTTACAGAAACAAAGGGGTTATAAAACATGTCTCGCTGCTCCTAAATGTTACGGAAGTGCACCTTTACATGAAGACATCTGGAACGTAAAGTTCAACTAAATCACTGGAGACTCCATCTCAAATGCAATCTATTTCAACGTGACCTTACATCAGTGAGCCCTTGAACCTTGCCTGCTGGCAAGCAAGATCCCACTCCAGCTATCTCTTATCCTTTCACAGAACTGTGTAGCTTACCCCAATAGTGATTTTTTTGTCTTTTTTTTATTTTTTTTTTTTGTTAATGGAATGACAGCTTCTTTTCTTAGCTACCCTGAAGGCTTGCAGCATCGCTTGGTATGTCTTTGTCCTTCCTCTTCCCACACAGGAAAATCTAGCTAATTCAAATTTTTTTTCAATACTTGTCTTAATTCAGTAAATCATATTAGAGTAAAAGCAGGGATATAATACCAACAAAAGGAACATCAGTTAACAGTGAAATTTCACCCCAGCATTAAAACCAATTAACCTAACATCACCTGTGCTTAAAGAAAGCAAGCCAGACTCTACTACTTTTGTATGTTATTTACACCTTAGTGTGCCCTATTTAAATCATGAAGTTGAGACAGAGGAATGTGCTTAAAACAAGTAATTATTCTGATCCATTCCATTGTAAGGTATAACATCTTCTAAAAGCACTTATGCTTTGTTTACTTCAGAGATGCTTTGTATAAAACAGGCAGTAAAAGCTGAGTCCATGAAGTCAATGAGGTTATAGCAAGAATGGCTTTTGGTCCATTTTCCTTGTAGGTACTCTTGAACTATTAACCTTTTGTTTTGCTTGATTGTTCAGTAAATAAAAAGGTCTCATGAAGGATCCTAATCCCTGCTGTGGAGTAGCTAAAATGACAAAGTAATTGTAACAATGTACAATTGTACATTGTAAATGTACGCTTAAAATTAGAGAATATATTGGTGTGCAGAAGGTTGGGGGGTGGGGGAAAGCAGGGGAAGGAATAGTTAGTAACAGCTTGCCCAAGTGACTTGGGGTGATGTAGAAAGAAAACTTTTTTTTTAAGTGTCTCTTCCCCTGCAACAAAATAAAAGCTAATTGCAGTGTACAGTCTTCATTTGTATCTGACATGCTATGTCAGACATGTCAGGACTTTAAGATTCTTTTCCTTTCCTTTTTCTGAGCTGCTTCATCAGTCTGTAAAGTGCCCATGGAGTATTAGGAGGCACTTACAGCCTTGTTAACTTGATAATTTCCCTTTAGGAAGGGACACATCTACCTGGAAGAGTAACAGAAACACCATACCAAACGGAAAGGTAAAATCAAGCCAACACAGCAGAAATTAGTTAGGTGGTAAAATAAGAGGGAGGTTTATCTTCTGAGGAAGGCAAGTAGTCCCATTTTAATTTTGTTTACAGTTTATAGGGAAGATGTGTATTACTAAGAACTTGCTTATTGGTCCATTAGGGGAAAATGTGGAAGTACCTTTCACGTATGTTACTGGCCTACTATTTTTGGCCCTTGTTTCTCCAGCTTCCTAAGACTGTTTCTCTCCTTTACCTTATGGCAGATTTCATGATGGAGAGAACCCTTAGATAAGAAGAGAATTGATCTTTGCAGCCTCCTATTTTCTGGGCGGATGAGGTTGGAGTGGGAAATGCACCATTTTCCTCTTCTTTTTCCTTGCCCAACTCCTGTTCTGCTGTGAGACCGTTATGAAAAAGTAGTGCAGACTCAGATTTCCCTAGGTTATAAAACAAAATACAAAAAAAGGCAACAAAATAGAAATCGAACCTAATTTCTAATGGGCTCTGACTAGTGTGTGACTGAAGACATATCAATGCTCTGTGCTGCTAGTCAGGCATGTTCTTGCAGTCAGCTCCCATACTTCAGAGAATCAGAATACTGTGAAACTTCCTGCTTTTAAATCCATCTGTGAAAGTCTGTGCCTTGCTTTGGGAATGCTTAGGAGAATGCTTAGGAGCACAGTTGTATATTCAAATATAGTCGTGGTAAGTGGATGTGGTACTTAATTGAAAATCAATTTGAGAAAAGAATAATGTAGGTAAATGTCTATGCAGATTGCAAGGTTTTTTAAAGCTATTGTATTTGGCCCTCAGAAGTAATGTTGCTGCAATTAAAAAAAAAAAAAATAAATTGCTGAACTCTTATGTTATGCAGGGTTAAAAAAGGAACTGATTTTGCTTACTTGCCTCCCCTGATGAGTCATTAATTGTCATGATTCATAAATTTTGTGTCTATTTTAAACCATTACTAAGTGCCCCTATTACTGGATCTTTTTTTTACTTGACTGAAACTGTAGCTACTGCATTAAAAATTGGGTTTTGCCTGTTGCCCTTCTTAATTCCCAAATCCAAATACCTTTGTCTAATTCAAACTTCATGGAAAATGCTAGAGCAGAGCCAGGCCCTCTGAGCATATACCTTCAGACTTTCTGAGATTATTCTGCATGCTCTTTCACAGGTGTAATGAGCTCATGGTTACTTAGAGTCAGGGAATACAAAATTATCTTTGACTTTCTAGATATTATAAACTAGTAAAATATCTTCTAGTCTGTAAAATATGCTTAAACCGTGCAAGGCTCATGATGGTAAGGATAAAAGCCTCTACTGAGACATGCACTGTCACAATTTGTAATGTTATTGCCTAAAGCTCTTCACTGATTGACATGGTGGTGGTTTCTATCTTGGTTAATTATTTTCCATCAGAGATTTCTAAGTCAGTAAAACAAGGTGTATTCATCTAAGCACCTTCCTATTTCTGAAAAATAAGTTTTCTAACAACCTTTTTTAGATTTCGTGGGTTTTGATTTCCTTTTTTCTTTCCTAATGAAGAGCAGACTTTGAAAAAGCATGTGATTTAGGTTAACAAGGACTTGTGAAAGAAATAGTTTTGTAATTCCCGTGAATTTAACACACAAAGGATTTGTGCTGGTTCCAGCTTAGGAGAATCATTGCTTTTGGTAGCAGGCTGCGGTTTTTCTTCTTTTCTTCAATCCATGATTCCCAAGACATGGGCCACTTGTTTTCCCCTTTGAAATTCTTTTAGAACAGAATTGGAAAATGTTTAGTTCTTTGATTTTTGGCCTTTGAAAGTGAAAATGTGATCCTGTGTTGCCAGTGGGTAGGGGACAAAAGCAGCAGTGTTGAGGCAGTGAATTGCTTTTAACCACACTTTTAAACAAGGCCAAATCTTGTCATAATCTCAAACTTTTCAGAGGAAAGATGATCTTTGGTTGGTGTAACATAATGGTAGCTTAGATACTTGTAGAGAGCAATTGATGAAATCCATCATGTGAAAAATAATTCCATAGTGTAATGCTTCTGATTGTCAGAGTATATGAGCCAAGAGGTAATAATCAGAGCTAAGAAATAGCCCTCATCCTCAGAGATGATGTTTTTTCGAATAGTAAAAAATAAATGATCACTTTGGACAGAGAAAGCAAGTAGTTGGAGGAATTCTCTGCTGCCTTCTGGTCAACAGAGCATGACAGCTTTGAATTAGATAAGTAGTGATGGTTGATTGAGACAGCATTTTTTAAAGAACTCATCTTTCAGAGTTGTTTTTAGGAGCCATAGTGTTCCCAGAAACATGCTGTGTATTATACAGGATATGACCCCAGGTCAGTTTTATTTCATTAAGCAATTGCTTGTAATTACAAGAAGTTGATGTGTATTTTGTTAGTTTTTGTAAGAAAATGCCAAAATCCTTTATTTGACAGGTATCGATGGGGCCTTTGTGAACAATGGCCAAAACAAGATGTCTCATCTTTCTGTGTGTTAGAGTTGTGTTTCAAAGGTGTTGGAAATGTTGGATCAATAAACATAAGTCATCACCAATTCTAGTTATTCCTCAGAGAGAAAAAGTGGGGCCAGGAATACCTAATATAGTTTTATTTCAGGTTTAAATAAAAGCTTCAATTATGCAAGAGAATAAAATAGCTTTTATGAATCTAGAACTACAAAATGAAGTGTAATAACTTTTTTTTAACTTACTTTACATATGTGACTCCTCTTCACGTGTACAACAGTTTAAACGCCAATGCTAGAAATTAACTTGGATTAAGAAAACACAGTGGTGGTGTTGTGTGATGCGGGACAAGGATTCCTTGTCAGGAACGGGTTGGTCTCATGGCCCTGGGTAAGTGCAGGATGCTCCCTGCTGCTGTATGTGCTTACTGTCAATATTCATCCACGGTGCAATTTCCATTTCAATTCCAAACCTCAAAATTGCTGTGCTCTTGTATAATACACTCCTGGCACTAAATCATGTTACCTACTGATGTTTAGTGACCTGAATGAAATTGTTTTGATGTAATTGACTGGTATGCTTTGTGTATAGAAATAAGTCTGCTCAGCAAAGGCTAAATTACGTTTTCAAGTCATGAAAAAGAGACTTGTCTATTTTAGATTTTGAAAAACAATGCGGGCCCATCAATTTCATCCACAACAAGAGGTAAAATAAATCAAAAAAAGTACACAACCTTAGAAGCTGTTGTTCTAGAATTGCACTCTACTGGTTTTCCCCCTTTCCTTGTTATAAACTGTATCTTTTCCTATTGTGATAGGCTTCTTTGATCAACACTGTGCTGCTCTTAACTGGGAATACAGCCTTAGTTCTCTTTTGGAAGTAGGTTAGGTACAGTTGCCAAAAGGAAATGCAGAATCCAGCAATAGGAACATGCAAGGTGGGCGGGTACGGGTTGTGCGGTGAGTATATTAAAAGCCTATACTACATAAAAGGCTTACTGTTTAGAGGTGCAACAGTACAGTATTTAAAACTTATTTGGGAAAACTTTGTTAATTAGATTAAATGTGCTCTGTGCTATGTGTCTTCCTATTCTGCACCTGTTTTCTCAGTGCCAATGGATTCCATTACAGCCATCACAAAATGTTCTGTCTTCATGAGGAAAAATAATCGTTTGTCTGTGTTTTCTCAGCTTTGGGACCGTGCGTGTATGATCCAGCCAGAGGGAAAAACAGCAGAGTAAAGGGAGATGATGAAGTTATGCCATGATTTTTATCAACTTACTTGGAAACTAGCTAATAGATGGTAAAGGCTGATTCCTTTTTTAATGGCTTTCTCTGATAATAAAGAACTGCTATTGCTCCCTTTCCCTCACACACTTCATCAAAGCTGGGCTTCTGATTGCTGTCATCCCATTGCTGGCTTTGAAGGATAAGGATGGAAGGAAGTGATTGCATGAGAGTAAGAGTCCCAGCCCCAATTCCTACTTTCATTAGATGTATTTCTGTGAGACAGCTTCTAATTCTGGTTATTAAAAAAAAAAGATTCCCTATGGCATGAGTGCTTCTTGCCGTCTGGCTTATTGGACAGGTCTCTTGTGTTATTCAGAGACAGAGAAGCTTCTGGGTGATAACCACATGTGTCTGAATGAAGGGATAGATTACTGTTCTTTGCTACTCACTGTGATGCATTCACCTTCTGGCTTTGACAGCCATGAAAGGTCTGGTAGCTCCCTCGCAGAGCTTTTCAGGTTAACTTATTTGCCCTCTGGAAAGGATCCCACTTCGCTCTAAAATCTGCACTTTGATATTACGTCAGCTCCTGCAGAAAATCAAAGTTTTTCCTGAGGAACACAGTAGTCATTTCGTTTAGATCTTTTTGGCTACCAGTGACTGCAAGAAGTCATTCCCTGCTTGCTGTGTCACCTCCAGATTTTTGTCACCTTTGAGGAGCAGCTATAAACTGCTCTTGGACCTGGCTGTCCCTGTTTGGGCTCATTGGCCATGTGGCTAAATGTTAGCTCTCCTGACCTGGCCTTTTGTTCTTTGTGGTATGCCACTTAATGTCAGCAGGCAGACTTAAACAATTCATAATGCTTGACATAGCTCAGGGACAAAATTGTGTCCTCTGAAGTAACTCCCTTCCCTGACGGAAGAAGTGCTCATCAGGTCTGCGTAGCTTTGGCTGAATAAATCCTCTGCATGCGATTTCCTTTGCCTTCACTCCCCTTGTTACCTGTGGGTTGTTTTTATTTCGCTTTAAGGTTTTAGTTTGGGGTATGTGGGAGATTTGAACAGAGTCAGGTGTGACATCTGTGTCCCATAGTTGTAGGTTCAGATTCTCCTGGTCAGCCTGAGAAAGGATAGCCTTAAAGACAGTAACTTTTTTTTCTTGTTACTCCACTAGCTTTGGGGTCTGCCTTAAGACTTGAGGAAATTCTTACAAAAGAATGCCGTGAAAAGTGAGTGTCAAAACCACCATGTATATGTATTTTAAAAGTTCAGATGTTGCATCATGATACCTTTTTATGGCTGTAAGCAATTCCTTTAGAGTTTTAGTTAAGATTAATTTGTCCTGGGAGTTCCTTGGAATAGCAATGGTAACTTCATGATCCCCAAACCATATTATTTTAAAGAAATATAATGCTGGTAAGTATATGTGATGTTGGGCACCTCTGCTGGTGAAGGTGTGGTAAGCATCTCACCAAGATGAATACCTGCGGATACCCCGTGTGTGTGTGTTAAAACAAGTGCGAGCAGTTTGCAAAAAGTCAATCCTTTTCTCTAGACTGTGCAAGTCAAAAGCCTGACTCTCTCATTGACGGTATGTTGTGTTTTCCTTTGAGCCTTGGCTGCGGGAAGTGATACAACTCCCATGTTTTATCCTCTGAAGGACTCCAAAGGGAGAAGCCTGGCAGGCTCGCAAAGGCCCTGAGGAGTCATTTGGGCTTCAGGTTTATAACTTCTCGTGTTCGCTAACCATGAAGCTGCTGGAAAATGCCACATGTTTTGGGCTGTATGTCAGCAGCGTACCATGGAGGTTTCACACAGCTTTCTCCCGTATCGTGTTGGAAGAAGGGGCAGGTCTGCAGCCTTGTAGGTGACATGGAGCATGTGCAGAGTTAATGGAGCAGAGGGGGAAGGAGACACAGCCCCATTCTCTGCATAGCGAACATTCCCTTGCACATTTGTACCCCTCTCCTCTCCACCACCCTTGGTCATGTGCTTCAGTTTGTTGAAGAAGTCCTCTTTTCTGTAGCCAGAGTTTACCTGGAGACATCTGATGCTAAAAGAAAGCCACCAGAGCTGCTGGATCTGCGTGTGCTCGGCATTGCTCTACATTAAAGTAAGAAGTACTGCCTGCTGCGAAGAAAATGGTCTCTGCTTTGGCTTATTGATGCATAGAGATATTGACTAAAATGTTGACATGCAGTATTTTAAAGTAAACTGATTATCTGAAAGCCTTCTGAAAGATACCCTATGTTAGATACTAATAAAAAACACAATTTAAGTCAATCTGTTCACCAAGTGTTCCTTTTAATCCTCAGTGTCATCTTTCTTCTAAAGACTACTTACAGGTTTTACCAGTCCTTGACTGTTACTAGGTTCTTGGAAAGTAATCTCAATGGTTTCTGCATGCAGTTTGTACCCATTTAAATTGCCCCCTTAACTTTTGGTGTGCAACTTGAATTCAATGCATATTTCTTAAAATTTAAATAAAAGATGTGTTTTGTGCCTTCTGTCAGGTTTCTGTTTATGACTTTAAGCTCACAAGTGCGCAAAAATCCAAAAACAACCCCCCATAATTCAGGCAGAAAAGATTCTCCTGGCAAGACGATAGGACAGGCTATGATTAGCTGAAATGGGACTTATTCAGAATAATTCCCCCCCCCCCGCCCCAAGAACAGGAGGTGTGCCTGTGTCTTCCACTAACTAAAGCTTTGCAGACAATGAAATGGCAAGATACTGGGTCAGTAAGCTTCTCTTTAAATATCTCATTATAGTTCACCTATTACTAATGTTAAGGGGTTTGTTTGGTCTGTAGGTTTGTGACTGTGCAGTCTAGAATTGTCTATGCGGTCCCATCTGTCTCCTCTTAAATGTAACTAAAAGTCTGAATTTGTCCTATTTTCTCCAGTTACATCTTTGGCCCCTAGACTGTCTCTTCCGTGACCTTTTTCAGGTGATGCTTTCTTGACGACTTTGCACATATAAATATGGTTTACATTCTCCAGACTCTGCATGGAGTCACCTTACTACTTATACATTTTTTTTTCACAGCATTTCTGCTGCTGTGTTAATAATTGCCACTTTTTTCTTTTCCCCCTTTAGAGACTATGCAAGAGAAAAATGGACTTTAGAGACTACGCAAAAGAAAAAACATTTTCCTCATCCCATTTTGCCTTGCCAGCTCTCACATAAAGTGTTTTGTGCTGTGATTTTTCTAGTTTTATTAATACTTGTTTTTTTAACCCTACAGTTTCTGTACTCCTTGCTCGGTTTGATTGCTTTCCTGCTGCTTCATTATGATCAAAGGTAAAAATGCCACCCTGTATCCTCGAGTGGAAGAAGCTTGTCTTCACAGTTCTCTAATCCTATCAAGCGCAAGCACGTGCATCACTAAGGAATTCACGTGTCCCAGGGAAAGGAGGACATGTTCCTCCTTTACCAAAGATGGGTTTCCAGAAAAATTTAGATTGACAATGTGTTAGTCATTACTCAGATGAAACCTTCAGTCCTATGAATGTGCACAGTTCCAGTGGCCTCTTGTATAAAGGTATTAACAGTTATGTTTGTGCGTGACACCAGACTAGTTAAAAGTCTTTCACGTTTTTTAATTTTCCTTTTCCTCCTTCTGTTTGTCTTTCAAAGGAAAAGGACTATTCTACTATGGTAGGTCCCATGCTCTCTTTCTTTGTATTGTGTCACTTCAACGCCGTAGTGGATGAACATCCTAAAGCATGGTTATGGCAAAGTCCAGCTTGCCACAGTTAGATGCCTAACAGAGTAAGTAGTTCATTTTTTTTTCTCGCTCCTAGCTATATTATGGTCTCTTCTATGCATCAAATCAAGTCATAAACATGATAGATTTTGTGTATGTTATTCATGTGCATCCACTTGTGGATGGACTTTATTGTCCAGTTGCCTGATGACAGAAGCCAGGGAGATGTGCCAGCTGTACAGCTTTCTTTTATCAGAAACCTGTTGTATTTTTCTCCTTTTGTACCATTTACTTGTCTGGCACAAATACTGAGCCATAGAGACCCACTTTTACACTCAGTTTCTAATCATATACCTGAAAAAATGCAAATGCTTACTTTAATCCTTAAGTTGTTCTGTTAACTTGGTTCATCATCTTCCATGTGTAAGTGTATAGGTATTGGCGAGAACTGCACTGTAGACTTTTTTTTTTTGACCTCTTTTAGTTCATGTCTATAACTTGGATACTATTGAGAAATATATAGAACAACCGTTGTCCTAAGAAAAATGTTTTGGAACGGAGCTTACACGTACAGGGTGTAACAGAACAGTGGATAACTTAAACATACATGCTTGGGACAAACATTAAAGAGAAGTGAATAATTGTTTGGAATGATCTTAAGGAAAGAATTTTTATGACAAAGAACTAAATTAAAGTCCCTTTATCCCTCCTTGTAAGTAGTTCTGTATGATGTCAAACTTCTTTTAATGTTTAAGATAGTCTCATTCTTTTCAAATGCAAGTGACTGAGAGGACTGAGAAAAGACTGATTATAGGCAAAATGATTTCCAAAATGTCAGACAATGAGAATCACTTCAAGGCAATAATGAATTAAAATACTTTTCCATCTCCTAAGATTCTGCAGCTTAATCTGTACCTGCATTTAGTGGAAATAAACCCCTCATAAAATGAAATACTGTGTGTTAAGAGCCATACAAAAATATGATTTATAGGAAATAACAATCTTCTAAGTTACTACTTAACTTCTTTTCTTCCCTAAAAGCTGGGATTAAAAAGTAGGTCAACAAGCCCATTTAAATAGCTTATTCCACAGTGTGGTTTAAATTAGTGCTAGTGACAAGTGTATGAAGTGCTGTGCATTTTGTTTTTATAGCATATTGGTTAAATTTAGAATTGTTCAAAGCGGCTGTTATACACAAGCCTCCAGGCAAATCCTCAGATCTTTCAGTCAGTGGACTTTGTTGTTGTTTTTAAACATATATAACATGTTGGCATTGTATTTGTAAACCAGGTCTTTTATCTGAACATGCAATTAGAGTAATGAGCATTAATGTTAGTACAGTGGTGGAGCCTCTTGGAAGTATGGAGCGACGATTTCAGCTCAAAGGGTAATGCATTTATGTGCTCTGAGCGCATGACTCCCATTCCTAGCTTTGTCCAGGAATCCCTCCAGAACAGTGATTTTAATCTAGAGACAAGCTGAAACCTTTAAGTATCACTGAACAGAACTGCCCTTGTAATGTTATTTAGTAATGATAGGTCAGGCAGCTTCGATCAGACAAATGGCCTGAGATGAAAGAGTGATTGTAGGCAAGGAAATGGCTTTTGCAGGAGCTCTGTTCTCGCTGCAAAAGCCATTCTTTGGCTTGCAGTCTCCCTCTCTGCCTCTTGAGAATTGCCAGAAACAATCCTGGCCCTTAAATTCAGAGGCACCTAGCGCCAAGGTGAGGAGAGAGCTTTCCAGCCCAGCTAGAAATCTGTCTCTGTTCCTCCTGCTTTTCTTGCTGTGCAGCAGAGGGTTCTCATCTGCGCCCTGACTGCGAAGATACCAGCAGAGCCGAGTGAATAATGAGGAAATCTACTCGCTAGTGTTTTGACAATTGCTAAATAGAGTTTTGCTTAGATCATGTTTGTACCTATTTTATCTGCTGCGGAGCTTTTTGTGAAAAGCTGTGGGAGTGAAGTGTTTGCTCAAAAGAATACTTTCGGGGAACTATTTCTGGACTGTATTCATGATTAAATTAATCAAAACCCAGTTTTTCTCACTGTAAAAGTAGCTGATTAATGATTACGTCATAAGTGAGGAAACAGAAACAGAGAGTAAATCAGTGTGTTAAATTTGAACTCGTTCTTTTTCAGAGCTCTACATAATTCAGCTGCAGCAGCATGTCTTCAGTAGCTTTTTTTGTATCCTGCTCTCCCAGTAATGATATCCTTGTTACAGTCTCCCTCCTGCCCTGCTCTTGTTGTACGCCATTCTATTTTATGCGGGTTCTCATTCTGCTTTTGTTGTGAAGTATATGAGTACCTTGCGAGTGTATGCTATGTGAGGTGACTAGCATCCGTCATATTTGGCTTGTTCCTTCCCTACATGAAGAATTAGATACTTAGTAGAGTGCTTTGTTTTGATAGGATTGTTTTCTGCTTATGGGGAACAAGATAGACAGAAGAAGAGTGATTTGCATTTGGAGTGAGAATTGATGCCATTTGTGGCAGTCCTTGATTCCTATGGGAACTTGTTTCAGCAGCCTGGCTGCTGGCAAAGAACTGTGTTTTAAGCCCGTTAGCTTTGTGTTACATTTTTGTACCTGCATGCTCCAACAAAACTTCTTTGTCAGATCTCCATCCTACTTCACTCCTGTTTCTCCCATAATTGTCTCCTAATTGGAATGGACAACTGAAAATCCTGAGAAACTGAGGCATGAAAAGAGCTGCTGATGCAATGAAGTGCTTTCCCCCCTTGCTGCTCTTTTTTCTAACATTGCAGTTTTCGGAGGGGCTTCTCATTTATGCTCTGAAAGCTGAGACGCTGACAAAGAGAAGTGAATAATGAGAAAAATTACTCCTTATTTTCAAAGTCATCTATCAAGTGTGGTTAACTATTTCATACTGAGCGCTGTCCAGTCAGGGCGAAATATTCAAGCCACGATAAACTTTGCTTGGTAATGACTATGCTACTCTCAAGTCACCCCTAAGGTCTAGCTAACAGTCTGCATGTATTTGGGAAAGCACTTTAGCACATATTTGTGTTCCTTTGACTGCAGTGGATTGAAGCAAATGATTAAGCGTACTTATAATCAGGATTGACTTCCTGTATTGGACCTGTGTTGCAAACATATCTTAATAGAAGATGTCACGTAATACTTCTCTTTCCTCCTCCTTACGTGAATAGTGAGATGAGTTAGGTACAATATGGCAGGGTTATATGATGCCACAACTAGCTACTAATATAAAAAGCCGTTAACAAATTTCTGTGAGAAACTTAGCAAACTACCTCTCTAAAGACTATTTATAAGATTTGATGCCATCTTGAAAGGTTATTTAAATTCAAAGAAGCCTTTAAGAAATAATTAAGTTTTAAGACTATTTTAAGAGCTTGAGAGATTTAAAAGCCAAAGGAATAAGTCTTTATTTGAAACAGTATCAATTCTTACTAAATTTGATGAATCTGAAGGATATTTCAGGGATGTCTCCTATTTAGCATTGAAAGAGGAACTCTAAAGATGTTCTGAGAATTTACTGCTACAAGAATATTGACAAATTACTCTATCTCAGCACTAACAGACTATTTATTCATGAGCTGAAGATGAATTCCTGTTTTCTTGTGCAAGGAAGCAGCAAGCAGACAGGTATGAAAACCCAGAAAGAATAAATTCTGCAATACGGCATGAAAACTGACATCAACCTTCCCAGCACTGTGGTGACCTCATCATGACCACATGATCATGACTGAAATTATGAAGTTCCACCAGGAAACTGGATTAAAATTTTAAGATAGTGTGTTGAGTCAAAATTGAAAAATGCTTGTAACTTGTAACAGTGGCAAAACCTGTATAAGGTAAATTTGCTTAAAATGTGGTCCTATAGGGGGGTTGTAGATCAAAATGAGAGTCTGGACAAATAATAAGACTTGATTGGAGTTTAATAGGCATATTAATGAATTACAAAAATTCAGATACACTTCTGTTTTGCTGATGTCATAGGACTCGGGTACAACCACAGATATTTGCCATTTATAATTCATTAGGTTTTCCATGGTAAATGAATAGAGGCCTTCCACAGATTAGTGAGATTTCCTTCCCTATGTCTAAAGGTTTATTTACCTAGGATGTACCCTAACACATTTCAGTTTGGAGAATTAAGTATCTTGGGGCTGAGATTAACCTCATTGTCAGAGGTCCTGTCTGTGAGTATAGTTTTTCTCCGGAAAAAAGGTGTCAATGAGGTAGCTGTTTGGGTTCTTTTTTCTTTTCCTTAGCAGTACCACAATAATCACAGTTAATCACTGCTTAGCTGATCATTTTCCTTCTTTTTAATTGCAAAATGTCCCAAGTTGTACAACCAAATTCCATGACGGTCCCATCCATGAGTTTTTCTTGAGAGACAATCCTTAAGACTTGCCCTGCTGGGTCTTATTTCTCTAGGCCCTTTTTGGTAATCTTCTGGATAAAATTCCTCGATGCTTAACTATGAAGCACCTTCTTCTGCTCCTTCTAGGAAACCAAATAAGTAATCCTCAGTGTAATTCCTTAAGAAAGCATTTCTCTATGAATGGGTTGAGTGAGCAAGGCTTGAATAATTGAAGTTGGATTTTACATTCCAGCTTATCTGCAATGATGTTACCATACACAAACCACATAAATCTGAAATATTTAAATCTCTGAATTGATCTATTGTACTTCATTTTGCCTTTATTATGTCATAGCTTGCTTTTTGTCTCTCTCAGTGCTCCTAAGGTAAAAGGAAATAAATACGCTCATGCTTTAATAAGCAATTAAGCTTTTTGTTATGCCATCATTAGTCTTTCCACAGAAGTGAGGCAAACTGGGCTAGCCAAACACCTGTTTCTTGTGACTTCCAATATGCTGACATGGCTCTAGGTAAAACAAACATTTCTATTTTGCTTCAGGTGCTCTTGACATGTGCTATTTTAATCTGCAGCCCTGGAGTTCAAAATCACATGGAGCTTGGCTCTGGAGAAAGGGTTATTAATAGGGTAATTTGTTAACTTCTCTGCTTTTTTCATTCCTGTTATTCTGTTTTGATAGTGGGTAGATACACCAAAATGGCACTGTGTGGTACTGGGTCAGGAAAGTCAAACAGCTAAGATTTTTTGCTCATGAAGCAATTTCAGTTAGATATGCATAGTTACTTTAAGATATATCCACCTAATACTTACATTCTCATGTTTTGTGACTCTTGAAACTTAGTACAAGTAAAACTAACAGTTTTCATCTGAGCAAATGGGTTCTGTCTAACAGAGAATTGACATGACATGAAATTTTGTGCACAGATTGTCCTGTTGAACTAAAACAAAGGGATAAAAAGAGGTGCCAACAATTTTGGTAGCAAAGCATACAAATTCATTTCCTCGTGATTCTCCTGAGAATCTAGGTACGATTCAATTAATCTCTCATAAATTTGGGTGATGATTCCCAAACTGTTGTTCCCAACTGTATTTTTAAACTCTGGTGGTTTCACCCAGTATTGGCTAAAACCAACTCTCATGAGTAGATGTCTATGTTTTTGTGGTGACTTCCAGCCATATTTGAAGGTATTTTTTGCCTTTGCTTCCAGCTGTCAGAACTGAGCACAGTGCAGCTAATGTATTTAGGACTCTGGCTCCACTGTAAGATTATGAGATTTTTCTGGTGTAGCTAAGGCTGCGTTACCCCAGGGATACAGACCTGGGCTTAATATGACTTATCTCAAATGGCCCTGCTGTCCTAAATGGGACTATCCATGCATATGGGTAAGCTTATACCTGAATGCCTGCAAGAGACTGGCTTGAAGTTTGACCTAAACCACTAACAATATTCTGGAGGCAACAGATTCTTTAATCAGCAGTTCCCTGAGGCATTATGTTTTCCTTTGTTTTTATTTATTTATTTTAAATTAAAATTGTTCTTCCTCTTAGAAATGTCATTGCCGTAAAAAAAAAAAAAATGCTACAAGCTGACTTGGTCATAAATTCTGGGAGGCACAACTTCTGGTAAAACCTGTAAGTTGAAAGAATTACAACATTTCAAAATTCCTTTGTCAGACACTGTCTTTATTTTAATTTCTTTTTTTCTTCCTACATTATTACTGTCCCTACAGGAATGATGGGTGACAGAGAATGATGTTCCCATTGACTTAAATTGTTACCCATAAACCCTCCAGAGGGTTATATGAAAGTTTTAATTAATATGAAAGTTTACTAGATTGGGCTCATTCCGAGAGCCTGCTCATGGTGCTCTGTATTTTTGCCAATGCAGTCCAGAAGTCCATAAATCTTCATGGCTCTGGGATTCCCAATATGTCCCATTATGATGAAAAAGTGGCATCTGATGCAGGGAGTATAAATACTGTATAGATGTTCAGTAAAGTGTTTCATTCTTCACTGGTGAATTACAGCTTTGTGGCACATAAATAAAGCAAAGCAAGGAGAACTAAAATATGAGGAATAGGCATATATCGCCCATGTTATCTGGAATGAAATTGTTTCTACTGTGGTGACAAATTTCTCATCTTCAGTTTGCATGACTCTAAAGGCAGCTGGTTGCTGATGTTATACATGAACTCAAACAGTTGAACAATAGATTCTGCTATCCTCTAAATTTTCATGGGAGAAATAAGTCAGACAGGCTCAGAGACCAAGGGGTATAGTGCATTGTTTATCAGCCTGGTAAAGTTTGAGAAGAAGCAGTATTTATAAAGAATCAAGTTTATATAGTTAAAAGAAATGAAGATTTTAGACACACACACTCTCTTTGTTGGTTGATCAGGATAAGAAACTTTTGATCCACCTATATGTTTTTGTTTGGAGAGTTATTTGTCAAATTAATTTTGACCGCTTTGTATTCTGGACGATGCTCTTCCTCCTTACTGATTCACAACAAAAATACCCTCTTGAATGTAAAGATGGTGCATATGAGACTTTACCCTAGGCAGGAATCTGGCTGCCTGATAAGAAGCTGAAGATTATGGATGGTTCAGTATTCAATTCTCTAAAACAAAACAAAAAACCCACATGACTGCATTAGATACAAGAAAGCTAAGGGAGGTAGCACCCCTATCCCATCACATGGGCTTAGTCTTTAGTGTAGTTTAACTTCGAAATTGCTTTCACAGAGACAGATATGTTAGCTGATCAATCGTGGTCATTCCTTTAGCTACTTCTGAAGGTATCGTGAAATTAAAGTATTCTTGGCTGTCTGGGGAGGCATCTAGATGCCTGGGGCTGTCCGCGATCTGAGAAGGTGTCTGTAGGAAGTAATGTCTGTAAGAAGCAAATCTTCTTCCTGGCAAAATGACTATCTCGGTGATCGTGTTCACAGCAACAAGGGCGTTTCAAACCCCAATGCCAGTGTTGCTCTGTAGCTTAGGGAGTGAAGCCCAAGCAGCAGGGCTGTTGCTGATGACGTGAAGCGAGCAGGAGAGGTAGACATATAGCAGATGCATGTGGCCACCACCAGGCAGCAATGACGAATGCTTTCTTCCTCATTCCATGTTGGTTCTGGGGCTATGTGTAGTACAGCAGCTGCAAAGGACTCTGATTTCTTTCTTCCTTTCTTGTGCACAGCCTTCCTTTAAACCACATGGAAAGAGAGCACACTAGAAGCTATGGAATCAGGTTTGGGGATGTGGATCTTAAAACAAAAAAAAAACTTAACCGCCCCCCAAACAAACAAACAAAAAACCCCGAAGCCTGAATGAAAACCAAACACGGAAAGAAAAGAGAGCCTCCCAAAATAGAACAGTATGAATATATTGACAAGACCTGCTTTGTTCGGCATCAACCCATGATGGGTTTTGCTGTTGTAGTGATAACGTGAATTTTCCTAATTCAGTCACTAGGGTAATCACTCAGCAAAAGATGTGATGACAGAAGTGAAAAGGATTTCATAGACCATCAAATCCAAGCTGCTGTGCTAAGCATATTGTCACATCACCCTATTTATAAATGTGCCAGCTACATCAAAATTGGTTAGGATGTTTGCTCCTCTTACCTGTATGAGCAGTGTATTCTAGAAATGCACTTGTCTTATAGAGGGTCCAGTCCATGCTTATTTATGGCCTGGTTATATCCATTGGCTCTTCAGTCTGTACTGCACTTCAACAGCTCTCTTCTCCCTCCAATGTTCATACCCTGGTGTATTTATATACAGCTGTCCAAAGATGACTTCTCTCTCCTATTTTTCTTTTTTTCTGAATTTTGTGCCTTTCATGTAAGATAACCTTCATTCCTCTGATCATCTCAGCCCTTCTCTGACCTGTAGTAGTCTTAATTCATCATGAAAACAGGTAACTGGAATTTGTAAGCTTAATTCTAGAGAAGGTCTTACAGAGGTAATACACAGTGCTCTGACTTCTTATACCATGTGTGATGTGTCAAAGGATTGCATTTGTTGTCTTCATGTCTGTACTTATGGTTCATGGTCATTGCAATCTGTGTGAATGCTGGAAAGGCATTGGAAAGTAGTGAATTCTGAGTCTTTAGTAGAAATTCTTGTTATATGTCAAGACTTTGTATGATGAGACTTAATGTTACCTTTCTTTCCCCAGCTGAAAGGAAAGCAAGCCCTAAAGGACAGACGGGAAGAGCTGCAGTGCACTTAGGTCACATTCCTGACTATCAAGGGTCAGGACTGTAGGCTGCAGAGTCTGGAATGCCTGTGCTTATTTCGTGAGTTATTTTATCAGTTTTATTGCATTTATCTCAGTTATGTTCTCTGCATTTTTTTTTTAATCGTCCTACTGTGTCATCAGTACAACTTATTATATTCACAGCAGTTAAGTGGCTTGATATGATTTAGACAGATGCTCCCATTTTCATGGATGAGAAGTATGGCTGAAATTTTGGGTGAGGCAGTTCTGTATGTTCTTGCTGGCTAGATATGAAATAGTTTAAAATCTGCTGCGGTCAGTGTGGTTTTTTTTTTTTCTTTGTGTTTCTGAGCTCAGATGGAGGTAGAGAATATAGTAATGTTCAGGTGGCATTTTTGGCATTTTGGGGAGGTGGGGGGTGGGTGTCTGTTTACATCTGGAACAAAGATTTAGAATTAAGATGACTTTATTTGAACAAGTTGACTTCTTCCTAGGAGATTATACTTATTCTTAATATTTTGTACATAAGTCTGGAAAGAGCTGCTCCAAATACCCAGTGTGTTAGTGGTCTTGGTTAACAGGAGATAACATAACTCTAGCAACTGTCTCTTCACTAAATTTACAGGTTAAATCAAGAGGTGCTGCATTTGGCTTACACGCAAGATTGAGGTCAAGGCATGTGTGCTGTGTTCTCATCCCTGCCACAGATCTGCTGGATAAGCGTGGGTCAGACTCTGCCCTTTAGTTTCTTTGTCTATAAAACTTAAACACACATCATCATTTTAACAGTCCATGACACCTTACAATTTGAGTTCAGCCATGGCCTCTGCCTCAGGGGTTTCAAAGCAAGTGGCATGTTAAGGTGTATTTGGAAATGTTGCAAAAATGTGGTAATGATTACATTAAGTCAGTGAAGGGAAAAAAAAAAAAAGAAATTAAATATATTCTGTATGTTCCTTCAAGTTTGGCAGCTGAGAGTCATTGAAAGTGGGGTTTTTCAGGTTCTTTGCAGTAAGTCACGTCTTGTGGCAGATATGCTGGCTGTACCTGGACTGAAAAACCATAACCAGTTATCTGGCGTTTAGGAAGCAGAAGGGTTAGAAGCATGTCCATATTTTACTTCTGTTGAGTGTCTTGTTCCTTTCTTCTTTCAAGAGTTTTGTCAGCTTCCCTCTAGGACCAAGAGCTCTAATATGCCACCTTCCCCTCATCTCTCACTGCCAGGAGGGTAACGAGGCCTGACTTAGAAATGCTGCACGAGTGGCAAGCAGCTGAGCAGTCTGATTCAGTATATTGCTGCATACAGCACTGTAAATCTGGCAAACCTAATTATACTCGGAGGGATAATGACAACTCCATATGGAATGGAAAATTGTTTGCACATAGATTTTGCTTCTTAACTCTTCTGGTCTTCCTGTAGTTAGTAGGCAGGCAGCAGCCTCCAAAGCTAACAGCCATACTACTTCTTGTCCAGCTGGCATGGAAGATTTAACTTCACATGAGCCAGCTGGCTATCTCCTTGCCTCCTTTCACCTAAGAGACCAAAATATGTCATCCTTGAGATATGACCAGACTCTTGGAACTTATACCTCTTTCTGGGAAAGAAGCAGCATTATTAGTACTCTGTATATGCTTTGCTTTAGAGATTTTAGAGATATAAAAATATAAAATATATAAATATATATACATATGTATGTATATGCTTTATCTATCCTTATGCACAGATGTTAAAACTAAAATGTATACCAAAGAAACTTCAAGCCTACAAATAGAAATCCAGAAAAAGAACCAGGAAATGAAAAACCCAGGTACTGTGTTTTCATTTTGACATGACTGTCTTACTTCCCCTACCCTGCGTATGTGGTAGCTTTAATTATCAGTTGGATTGTTTAAATATGCAGCTAAATTTATTCCATATACGTACTCGGAGGCATTGATATTAGGAGGATCAGAGTATTTTCATTTCCTGTATTTGGGGATTTAATTTATTACTCTTCAATATGGCACTAGTGGTTTTTGTACTTATTTTCCTTTTCCTAATAAATACAAATAATATGGAGAAAGATAAAAATGGCTTTTTTAATAACATTGTTTTATAAGTAGTCCTGCTAAGCTCTGAAAGTCACATCTGGAACAATGAATCGAATGGGACATTATAACATTTACTGATGCTGCTGTTGGGCTGAATTTTGCTTTTTGCAGAGGCAGCAATGTATCAGTCTGAGCCATGAATCTTTCCCAGGAGAATGTAGAATTTGGAGAAAATTGAAAAGTGATAAAGGCACAGAAAATTCCACCTATTCGGGTGTGATGCGAGAGCAATATTGGTGATAATCTCATTAAGTTACATGTGCTTCTTTTAATGTCAATTGTTCCAACCAAGAACTCAACCTGCCGAGCTCCTTTTAATAGCAGGGGAAGTGAATGAGGTTATTTTGCGTCTACCCTTTTGTCTGCTCAAAACTTAGAAAATGCTCAAACGAAGCAATTTTAAAATTATCCACGCTTGCAAAAACGAAATTAAAAGCATGACATAAAAGCACTTTAAAAAGTGCTAACTGTGGATTCTTGTCTTATATCTCATGAACAGCAGATGTGGCACAAACGTCTAGCAATAATCTGAGATGCCTACAATGCAGAGATTTATTAAAAGCAGCGAAGAAAACCCCTTACCTCACTTAAGTAACTGATGTTTTTTGTCAACTGAATGCCTACTCCTGGTGGCACCAAGTGCCTTAGGTTATATTGACTAAAACAAGAAGGCCTTTATTCAAATAAAACTTTAAGGTAAGGCTAAATATTTGCTTAAAAAATAAATTAAAAAAAGGTTAGAAAATCCAGCTTTCTTCCAGGGTAATGAATGAGGATTGTGGCAATGAAATCGTTAGAATCCACTTATTAATTGAACATTAACAGTAAATGAAGTTAGGATTTAGAGTAATTAAAACAGAGGGGCTACAGATTTTAGGTTATTACAGTCTAAACTAATGTACCGCTACCCTTACTCCATCAGTTTCGTTAGAGGAATGTCATCTAATGTACAGTGTTATCTAATGACTATACCTAGGTAACTAGTCTTGGCTGTTGAACAAAGCAGGGGGCTCACGAGGAGGATCTCAAAGGATATCAGATGCTCTTTGTGCTGAGGTTGCTGATCAAGCATTACGCAGTGCTCTCATCTGTTCTGAACATTTGTCATCTGCTCTGTCCATTTGAGATCTGTGATCTCCATCTTCTAGGTGAAGAAAATAGTCCCTCGATGTTTATTGCAACTGGCATTGTGAATAATATATGTTTAGGATGCTGAAGATTAAGCAAAACAGATCACGTGATATCAAGAAAAGATCTTGAAGGTCATCATATAAGACTGTTTTATAAGCTAACTTCGGAAATTCTTGTCTACATTGTCAAACTTATAAGTTGAAATAAATAAATATGAAATAAAAATAGTGTGTTTGCTCCTAATGAAATGGCCTACTTAACTTGCAAAAGATGCAAAGACCTTTTAACTGTTTCCACTGGAGGCAGTTCTTAAAGTTGTCTAGCACCCAAATTATTTGCAGTTTTTCAGCCGCAGCATCCTTCAAAGGGATCTACAGAGATATATCCAGGAATGTATCCAACTGTACTGAGCACAGGAGATCTCTGATGCTAAGTAGATATCTCATGTTCGGGTTCCATCCATAAAAAGGGATGTACTGCAATTCCTAAGTTCTAAGACTTCCAAACCATGGATTACATGTGAAGGTTCTTTTTAAATCTTTTAAGTGAACTCCCGGAGTTCCCTTAAGATGACTTCCCAGAGGATTACTGGCAAATGCATTGTATTTATGGGGGTACTCCACAATTTAGATGGCACAGACATGATGACGCTCTCATTCTAATTTATCTTTGTACACGGTTTATAACATCCCCCTAAATTACTACTTTGTGTGCAATTTTTCATGCTTGTTCTTCTCTCAGAAGTGAATTTTTTTCAAAGGATTTCAAAGAAAATCATTTTAGCTCTGAGTGAGCTGGGCGTGAAAAGGATTGTTTTGACATACTTTTTATGCTCTGGTTGCTCCAGAAGCATTTAAATCTGAAAACTGCAATTGTGATGGGTAAGTCTTAGCCTCTCAGATATGGTGTTATAAGCACACAAAAATAACATTAAAAAGACATTAATTAAGGTTGCGAAGTTAAGCGCTTGCCAAAAAAAGTTAGGCAATGACAGAATGAACATGGATAGTGAATCCTTGATTGAGCCCTGCTCTGTGTACATGTTATGCCAACTTTTAAGTGATAATGTACTAATTTTTTTTTCACATCCTGTCTCTTTCTCACCTGGTATTGTCTTTCCTGACTAAGTCTCTCTTATTACATTTGTCTTTCCGGATCTGGTTTTCTTGCCCAGTAATTCTTTGCTTTATCCATCCAGGCCTCTCATTTCTACCCCATCCCTGACATATCTTAACCTCACATTCTTACTTTCACCTTCACTCCTGAATGTCTCTTCCTCTGTCTTTTTTTCACTCTCCTGCCTTGCATTGTCTTCTTGATGTTGGCCAAGGAGAAATGAAACTAAGGAACAACAAAATCCACATCATATTTCTTACATACCTATCTTAAGGTGTAGAGAACTGATTTACATATGGGAATATGTTTGGGAACAAACTTTTGGAGGGGAGAGAGAGAGAGAGAGAGAGGGGAACACTTCCAAAGTGTGGCCACAGTCCAGCATCTCCCATCCTTTTGTCTTGCAGGTCCTTTTGCTATGCCATGTGCTTTGGCATTTCCAATGGGGGTTCAGCTTCTTTATTTTGATTACTGATGTGCTGAGTTTTCTAAGGCTGTGTTAATAGGTGAAGTAAAGATGTTAGAAAGGTCTGCTGGAGGAAGCTATCCAGGAAAAAAAAAATTGGAGACAAAAAACATTGTTAGTATTCTTCACGTATTTGTATTTTACCAAATATATGTGAGCATGCTAATTTTGCGCGCAACTCTTCTGTGAAACCAAATACTTCTTTCACTCTTACCCGCCTCATGTGTTTCCTACCCTCTCCCTCTACCTTTTTATTAAACTGACTTTTTCTACGTCCTCTTAAGTTAAATTAGTTTAGGCCTATGGGGAAGGTTACTGTGTGTATGTAGCATCAACTGGAACAACCCCCTGCAGGTTTGTGGGGCATTGCTGGCCTGTGCTCTGTACTCCTGCTATGCTTAGTGATCAGTGTGCTGGGAGGTGTGAACGTGCTGAACAAACCAGTGAGCCCAGCTCACTGGGTGAATTTTAACTTTAATTTAATTAGGTGCTTTCTCACTGATATTGCAAAAAGCTAACTTACGTTCTTAATTTTCTACACTGTAAGTAGATCTGGCTAATTTGTTCCCCAGCTGTTTAATTTGCAAAGGAGGCCGTCATTCTGTGTTAAATAAAACTGGAAAAGAAAGAGCTTGAGGAAGATCTGTGTAACGATGAAAGTTTGTTCCAGTTCAAAGCTGCTGTTGATATTGGGTGCAATCCAAAATCTCCTGATGCCAGAGGAAATGCTTCCATCGATGTCATCAGATTTCAGATCAGGGCCAGCATGCTCAGCCCACTGCTCCTCTGGCATGCTCTGGTGCCTGAATCTCTGTGAGAGTGGGCTGTGCTAATGGTATTTAGAGAGACCCCACTCCTAATTGTCCCCTGTCTGGTACGACATGCAATAGACGCCTCCTCCCACTCATGTAATTCACTCTAGCTAGCTGTTTCTCCCCTCCTGTATTTAATTTGAGATATTTTTGTCTGTCTCCTCCCCCCACCCCCCCAGCCTAGCCTTGCTTTTCCTTTGCTTTCATGAGGCCAGGTGTGCATGGTTTTGTGTAATCCACCAGTGTCACGGACCAGGTCTGGGTGGTTCCTGCTGCCTGGTGGGCAGCTGTCCCCTAAATCTGAGTTGCTGGCTCGTTTAGCCAGGAACTGATTCCTGGATGGTCTCTTTGGACTCATTGTCTGAGCCTGGATGTGCTTGGTGGCACCACCATTGACACTCTTTGTGCTTTTACATTAAAAAAAAAAAAAAAGTGTGTTTTGAGAATCCAGGCAGTTACATGACTGATAATGGATGAATTGGGTTTCTAGTGATTCATTCTGGTTTTATTGTATGTCATAGGCTCAGGCACCAAACCATGGTCTTGGCAAGCCCCACCAGAGTGTGGCCAGCCCTGGGGCTGAGAGAAGCTCCCTGGTGAAGGATTTGAGATTGGTGGTCTCCTTTCGACCCTGCCTGCTTGGATCGCAAGGAGGGAAATGTGCCTCATGGGACAGTCTCATGGCTGAATTGATTTCTCAGTTGTCTTATGATCCATATAGCCCTTTGGTGTTGCCGATCATACTGTTTTCTCTTTTGTTTCATCTGCCTGTTTTTTCCAGGCTTATCTATCTCTGCACTGCTGAAACTTCCTGTTTTTTCTTCCAATTTACTTTTGGAGGGAGTGGGATGGAGACCCCTGTCAGATAGTCAGTCTGCTGGTTAAAAGATGCCATTGCCCTTAGTTAGGCAATCTCTTACATCAGTTCAGCAGGCAAAGACATGAAAATACTTTTCTTGCTGTCAGAGCAGAGCAAATATTTAAGTCTTTCCAATATCCAAGGGTTTTCTGTGTGATTTTTAACAACTGTTGATAACAGATTAGCTGCTAACTTCATAAAATTAAGTTTTGTTTTGGACTCTGTGCTGGTGGGGTGAAGAGAGCTGGTATAAGTCACTTCCCTATTCTGAATCTGTTCTCCCACATATAAAAAGAGAATAAAAATGCTGGCTGCCTTTCTGATATGCTTTGAAATCCAATGCTGAAAAATGTTACCTAAAAGTTGGACTTTATCATCTATAATTATAATCAAAGCCATATGAGCACTATGCGTAAGAAGGCAGCCTGATAGCATATATGGTTATAAGTGTAAAGAAATCAGGAAATTCCAACCCCTGCTGTAGATGAGTGCCACTGCAGGCGTTTTTCAGCACAGATATTAGCTGTTCATTCTGTCAGTAAGGCAGAGAACATGATCAGCTGCATTGCTACATGTTAAAATTTCACCCTGTATTTAATTTTTCTGCCATGATTTTGCATTAGCATAATCCTTTGACCTAAATATGAAAGTATCAGCAAAGGACCGAAAACTGAAGTCAGGTTTAGAGCTGAATGTCCTGCTATACTTTGTGGATGGCATTAGTTTGGGGGAGGGTGGCAGCAGGAATCCACACCCCCAAAAATCCAGAATCGGCCCACAGAACCCAAATTATTTTTTGAAGATACAGCTTCTCTTTTGATGCCTACAATTTTTACTCCTATTGAACAATTCTGTCTTGGACCATGAGAACCTTGAATGTACTTTTGGGCATCAGGTTACTACAGGAACTTCTACCTAAAACATCAGCTTTTTACTGGCTTACAAAAGCAAAAAGGTTCTGTTATGTCAGATAAATATACATCAGTTACAGTTGACTAAAAACTATTTTTAACATGTGAACACACCTGAAGCATGAAGTGTCAAATGTGAAGCTTTGTTATTTTCTGATTTCAGATATGTGAACTGGGTAAATCAGCATGCAATTCTGTAGATGAACAAGGTTTCAGATCTACCTCCAAAACTCCAGCTGCTCTTTCTGCTAATCTCACTTCCTTTGCTGATCTTGCCTGGACACCTCAGGACAGTCTAAGGATAGGTACAGGCTGCTATCTGACAGACCTACGTTATAAAGGTTGGTTCATCAAAATGAATGCCTTCTCCCTTATTGGATTTTTATTTTGTGATTTATTGGTTCCAGTCCCTGCCATCAGTGCAGTAAACTTAAAAACCCCCAAATCTCTTGACTTCATTTAATATGTGTTACCTAGAATATCCCTGATGTGATTTTTATTTTTATTTTTTATTTTTTATTTTTTTTTTAGGAAAAGAAGGAATGTCTGTATTGTAACTAGACTGGCTCATGCTCTATGGTAAAGGAGCAATAAGGTTGCAAATTGCATGATTCATCAATCTGTAAATGCTTGTGCAACCCAGTTCTGTTCTCCTATTTGTCTGCATCATGGTACTAGGTTATTACATTTCGCTGCCATTTTATAAAAGCTCAGAACAAATGCTTGTTTACAAGTGAAGCAGATTAGAGCCTACACTGAGTTGTTATAAATCAAAATAGTAAAGTAAAGTTGAGCCTCTTTTTTTTTTTTCCTGAACTGCAACCATTTCTTGCTACTGTCAGTAGTAATAATAATAATAATAATACAATGACTGTAGAAGTAGCATCTTGAGGTCTTAAAAGAATTATGACCATATTGTGTTACACACTTCAAATACACCTGATGAAGTGTTGGAAATTTCCCTGAAAGGAGATTGAATCTGGAGGGACACAGAGCACAACCAGATTTGTTAGAACACCTTTTATAAAGATCTTTTTATTAACAGACTGGAGCTGTTAATGGCAGAAAACTATTTACGCTATTCATTCACTTACTCTTTTGCACAGTTCACACACCTGCACACAGCTGGAGCAACAGTGAGAGGCCAACCCTGCTGTACACTTCCTCAGAAGTGGATGGTCAACCTGATACAACCATGGTTTCTAAACAGATGTTCGGAAACTCCTTTGAGGTCCCTTGTGTCAGCTGGTGTGTGTTATACCTGTAGTTTCTGTCTGCGTGTAGCAGCCCGTTTCCTCTCTTGGCATGGGTCTGTTATGCCAGCGCTGGTTGATGGACACATTCACCAGCCTCTTGGTGTCCTCAGTTTTTGAGAGACTTTCACGTGCTATCTCACGGCACATACGTTTCCACTCTTCACCCACTGTTTTCTGGTGATGGTTCCTCCATCCACGTGTGTAGGTCCCTGGGGACCCCATTCAGGCAGGCCTGTGCAGAGGAGCTTTCATGGCAGGAGCAGTGCTGCTGAGGTGCCGACTGTGACTGGGGGAGACAGAATGTGTGTGGGAGAAAGGAAGAATTGACCCTGTTGTGTAGCTGGGGAACCGGGCCACAGAATTTTACTGACTTGTCTCACCCCTGGCAGGAAACCTGTAGCAAGGCTGTGAACTGAGTCCAGGATGTCTGTGTCCTCCTTGCTCAGCCCTTCATTCTCAAAAACAACTGTCTCTGCAGTTTTGAGCTCCTGTTGCTCTTGCTCTGCTGCAAAATATGCAGTCACAGCATACTTGCTTTCCTGGACTTACTGGCGCTCTGGAAATAGGCTCCCAGATCTGAGGAAAACCTCAAAATGTCCGAGATCAGGTCTCTAGGGCTTGGTTGGCACACTCTTACTGTGACTCAGCCTGAGCTGTTTGTTCCTCTCAGTGAACTAGGGGCATTTCTTCTAGTCTCGAATGCACAAAGTGTGAATAGAAAAGGAAGAGCCCAAAGAGGTGTGCCAGGTGTCCAAAGGGAACAATTGCCTAGAAGAGTCCATTTTCCCTATGACTCTTCCACCCAACACATCTAAAGTATTTAGAAAAAAAGAAAGAATAGGCTAAACATTTGTAAGCAATTAAATCCAAAAGAAAGACTCAGAAGGATTAAGAGAAACGGTTATTGAGGCTGTGATTCAATATAATGTGTTTTGCAGGAGTCATTTTGTTTTACCAGCCCTTGTCTTTCCACTGTTCCCTAGCCCAAGTGCCGAAAGCAACAGTTGACAAACCCTTGTTTTTATTTCACTCTAGATATTACTAATATTTCTTTAGATAACACTGACAAATGTACTTCAGGATAGCGATTTTGACTATATTGATTTGGTGGTGATGGTGTCAGCATTAGATTCTGCTGAGGATACGAGTCATGACCAGGCCTACCATTGTAACTTCATGTTAACCTTTTCTCTAGTTTTTTTTTTTTTGAGTATCTGAAAGTTCATTAGGTTTTATAAAGGAAAAACTATGTGGAAATTGCTTTTATCTTTAGGTAAATTCTATTCATGTAATATGGACTGTATGTATCGAGTTTATAGCTTGACCATGAAACATTTGCTGGTTTTGAAAACATCACGTTGTGTTTTGAATGAAAAACATCTGGACCTGGCTTCTTTTTTTGCGCTAGGATCTGATGCTGAACCGTTAACAGTTGCAGGATCAGGCTTTTAGACAAAATTGTACAAATGAGAAATTGTAGAATTTGTACCAGGTCCTAAAAAGAGATGAGTAAACTCCTGGCTCTTTCCTCACCCCAGTTAAAAACTGGGCTTGAAATGGAACTAGATCAGTCTGTAAGATCTGTTACCTGCCCCTACAGTACCTGATGCCACTGTGCTCTCCTGAGCCTACCCAGGCCTCGGAGAAGACCCTGGCAGTTGCAGGTGACTTCTTAGTGCAAAGGTCAGGAGAGTTGGAAGCATTTGTGATGAAAGCTAAAAAGGAAAAGTTGTGAAGACAAATAACTCCTCTTCAATCTGTGCCTTTTTTTGTATTCCATTGAGAATTGCTATTGATTCACCGAATCAAAAGCATAGAAATTCCGTTAAATACCGTAATGTTAATCATTTGTAGGTATTCTTCACTGAATTGTCTTAGCGTTATACTTAAACAAGATTTTGGTTGAGTAAAGTGTCGGTTCTCCTTACTGTTAAAATATACCTCAGGTTAGAGCAGAATATTTAAAGTGGCTTGACAGTGCTGTTTTTTCAACCCACTTATGCTGGTGGAAGGACCTTCATCTGAAGTTCCTAGTCTTAAAAGTATTCTTGAGACTCTCACTTTGTCCTGATGTCCTCAGGAGTAATTATAATCATAAACCAAATAAGCTTATTGTTTTAAACCATACCTACAAGAGGACATTATGCAGAAAAAGAATGGGTTATGCAGAACAAGAATGGGTTAAATGATCAAACTGTATGTAATTAACTGAATTGGAACGCCTCCTTGAGATATGAGGGTGGCATGACCTCTATGTTTGATAAGTAAACAGCCTATTGCTGACACTGGTGGGAAGCAAATAATAAAATAGTTAGTATGGGTATCTTTGCCTGATACTAAACTTCACATTTCACCACTGGTTGAATGTAATCTTAGTGGTTTTGACTCTGCCACTTGCAGCAAATTGTTCTCCCGTTTATATATGAAAAGCCACTGGCCTTTCTGGAATTTAAGGAAGGGAAAATGACACCAGAACTTGGCCAATCATAAAGTGTGCAGTAAAATTTTGGCTGTCAGATGGAACACGTTTGGAAGATTATTTTGCAGACGTGTTTTAGGTTAGGAAAATTGGTGGTCTCTCCTAAAAAGAAAAAAAAAGAAATAATTGAACCTTTGCTTTTGGAGCTCAAGAATGGGACCAGTTTCCAGGCTATACTGAAAGATTTAGAACAGCAAATTCATGTCAAGTCAGAAGCACAGAAAATGATAATTACAAGAAAGCACTGTGATTATTTTTTCTTGTGTAATTCAGTTGGGAGTCATCGCTCAGGTAGGGCGTACGATCAATAAAGTCTTGTTCTGCTTAACTGTTATAGAACAACTTGACTAATGTCTGAGCCAATTTCCCTATGCGGCCTCAAAGTTGGAATAGGCAGAAAAGGAGTCTAGTATCCAGGTTGATTTAATGCATACCTGAAGATGAGTAGCCAGAAATGGATGGGGAAATGTGGAACAGATTGAGCAAAACAGGTAAGTATTAGGCTACTTTGAAATGTTGTGACTATTTGTAACGGTGGGACTAGGTTTGCTTAAAGGTGCATTGAAATCAGCAAGAGACAAGTGCCTAACCTACTTAAACATTTTTGTGAGTTGCACTGGATTTCTGGCTAAAATGCAGGTGCTTTGCTGTCTTTGTAAATACATGGAAGGCTGGATTTGTGTCAGGGCCCTGAGGGCGCTAATAGACCATAATGACCAGCCTTACCTGGGACTTACACCCGTTAGAATCTTTATCCCCTGCCCTGAGCTATGCTGGAGGAGCACTGGTCTCTAGCACAGCCACACTGATGCCCGGCCTGGCCATGGATCCCCTTAACGCAGACCTCAACATGTGGACTGGCTTCTTGGCTTGATCTTGGACCTGCCTTACCACCGTGGTATTGCCTTATGACTTGGACTCTTGGTTGGACCTGGCCACCATCTGAGGTTCTGCCCTGCTCCCCAGCTCAGGGTGGTGGATGGGCCCTGGCTGGTGACAGTCTACCCTGCTGGTCCCCATGGGGACCCCCTGCTGCTCCTGGCTCACCTTCCCTTAGGGAGCAGACCTGCTCTTGTTGCTCCCTGACAGCTTCTTGTGGTTTTTTTTGGGGGTGGGTTTTTTTTTTTTTTGATACTTTTCTTATAATAAAATGAATTGTATTCTGCAGACTTATCTTTTAGTCCACTGGCTTCACAGAGATGTCTGAATTAGATCTGATACCTAACCTTTAAAAAATTAGTGCTAGATGAGCAGAAGCACACCCATAGTGAACTCAGAATTTCCCCTTCCTCTCTAGGATTTGGCATTATTTGAGTTTTTTGACCTAATTCTCTTCCCTGAGCTTGGCGGCTTCAAAGATTTTCTTGCAGGTCTCCTCTATTATAGATCTCCATTACCCATTCCCTAAAGACCAGATATAATCCTTTCATCTGTCTTGTGCGGTTATTACTGCCTGCTGCAACAAATCAGCACAGCTTTAGCAGCTTTAGATGGATATCTATGTAATCTCTTCATGGGCTGGCCAGCAGAATCCCCCTACTCACTGGTTCAGTGATCTTTCATATTCATCATGTGAGTATTCAAGTGCTCAGATTTTACTAATAGGAATACCCTGGAGAGAAGATAAGAAGCTTCAAGGAAGGCAAAAATTAATCTTTGGTCTTGAGGTATTTCCTGAAAACATTTACTATTGCATATCTATCTGATTTTAAGATTTACAAGTTGAAGCATGTTTGGTTATTTACATTAGTTGGAGAGTACAGTCAATAAAGTAGGACTTGTGTGAGGGAAGTTTCAGTGGAAGTTAATTACAGGTAATCAGGGAGTAGACAAAGTATACAGTAATGAATCTTAATGCCACAAAGCTAATGAGAATTTTGTCATTGATTTCACAGTGGACTAGATTTCATGAAAGACCTATCTAACTTAGAGAGGAAATTTTCCTAACGCATAAGTCAGTTTCATGTTAATAACCATTTGTTGAAATAATTTTAGTAATCAAGAATGTGTGAAAAGTTAGATATATTTCCAGATGATTCACAAATACAAAACAAAAATTGACAGAATGAATTATTTGCTTCATTCAATTCTTCTACTTTGCCTGTAACTGCTGGCAATAGAGGTTAGTACCATTAGCTCTCTGTGGCTGAAAAAGTTAACCTGATTGAAGTGATACAGTTCAGTCCAGAGCAAAATCTTCTGTCAAAAACTGATCACAAAGTTATACAGCAAGTCAGGGGACTGAATAATAAAAATACTAGGCTTGCTATTTGTGAATGGAAAAAGCATATCCAAAAGAATGCCTTCTACTTAGAAAGCAGCTGTAGATTTTGTAACTATGCTTTTCATGGGAAGTGATGGTTCCAAATAAATACACTACAAATATCAAAAAAGTCTATAAAATTTTAAGGTTTAATTGTTGCAAAATCAATGGGGTTGTAAAAAGAAGCACAGTCCATTAACATTCCCTGTTTTTATTGCACAAGAGAAATTTTTCAGGGTTTTTGTGTGTTTTGGTTTTTGGTTTTGGTGAATTTAAGACCTTCAGGTTTGTTAGAGTGCAAATCTGAGAGAACTTCATAAAGAGGACAGATATTACATGTCCCAGGCTGCAAATGGACTTCCCCTCCTCTCCTCGAGTGGAGAAATCCTTGCCCCACTTGTGTCTTTGCTGAAAGGAAGAAACTAGTTCAGTTTTCGTGCCTAATTTTATTGCTGGACATCGTGACATTTAACAAAGCCTCTAGGTTTCCACCTGTGATTCTTAACTGACGTCAGCGTTCAGAGCATGGGGTTATTGGTTGGCTGTATTTAATATGGAGGTGCCCAAGGATAACCAAGGGCTGGGCTTTGTGAGACAAATTTCTGCAGATCTGAGGAATGAGTCACCGCAGGTGGATGCGGGGCTGAAGAGGAAACACAACCCATGAGAAGAGGGAGAAAAGTAGTGGCTGCAAGTGATGAGGGGGTTCCCTGGCTCTTATCACACTGGGTGGAGCTGTGAGAGGGATGGGTTCTGGAAAGGCTGAGCTACACCAAAACCCAGAAGAAAGAAAGAGAATAAGGTAAAGCTGAAAAGGATGTGAAGGAAAAGAAAGGAGACAGGCAAGATGGGACAAACAGTCAATTGCTCAGGAAAATCAAATCGCTGGGGATATTTACATACATAAAGTTTAGTCTCATAGCGCTTTATTCTCATATTTCTAATACACAAGAATAACCACTAGTCTGACTGAGGAAGTTGCTCATATCCTGTGGTGGAAGAATCAGCTCCGGGCATCAGCTCTAGCAGAATTTACTTTTGCTAGATAAATAAACCCCACATTAGCTGCCAAATAAAAATCATTATCACATGAGTTTCTATTATGCTTGCTCAGTCTCTGGTGTATGGAGCAGATATTACCAACTCATTTCACATAAACTGCCCAGCAGGTGGCTGATAATGGCTTTAGGCTCATACCAGGCAGGCTCACGACGCGGGGCAGAATCACATCTCTAGTCAGTGTATCAAGACACTCTTGAAACCACAGCTCAAAACCACAGCTGTCATTCAGCATCCTCCCTGTAAGACATTCTTGGTACTCTGAATTCACTTACAGCGGTTGTTTCACCCTTTGGGTCTTCCTTGGGCAATTTAATTCATAAAACAGACAAACAAAACATACTGTAAGATACTGCAGGTTTTTATCGCTTCTTTTCTGTTTTTTTGGTTTGTCATATTTCTTTTACACTCTATATTAGTGTCCATACAATGCAGAGCAGTACAATTGTGAGACCACAGGGCAGTCAAAGAAAATTTTTCCCTTGTGTGCTTTTTTTTTTTTACTTTTGCAGTTCAGATCCTGAAAAGAAAAGGTATGCTATTCGTGTTTATCTCATCTTTCATGTTAAATGTAGCCTGCATTGCTGAGGTGGGTACTGCTGTTGGGGGTACCCTTTCCAATTTATGTCATAACTACTGAAAAATGATGTAAAAATGATAATGCACGGGCTATGGGGAAACAATGTAAAAAACCATATTTATTCCAGAATGTGAAAACATGCTCCTAGTATCCCTCTCATTCATTTAAAATGGATTCCTTATTTATCTTTGTTCTAACAAGCCAAGAAACAAAGTTTAGTGCAAAAAAAGGCATATTCCTGGTGCTAGCAGTCTGTGTGTGTCCCATTTCAGAGGCTGAGCAATGTTGGAGGGACCCGTTTTTCTGCCTGCTGTAGCTCTCTTGATTATTCTTTTAGCCAGATGTCAAACAGAAAACTAACAAACTTCAGATGCTCTTAAAAATGATGATAATAAGGGAAGATTGTAGAACATAACTGGATTGTACTCTTGCAGCTGAATTGCTATTGATTTTAGAGAATGTAAAATCTCATCGCAAGACAGCCATTCCTAGCCCTCGGCAACACTCTGCCCCCTTGCCTGCGTAGGGCAGGGTAGAACCTTGCAAATGGCTTCGCTCTTTCCAAGGAGATGGCTTGTAGCATGCAGCTCTGCTTTGTACAACCTGGTTGCTATAATTCGTCTCTCTGATTAGTCCTTCCCCTATTGCAGCCATTAGTAGATATTATATTGACTTCAGCTGTATAGAGCTATGTTGTATTAGAGCAAACTGGTGATGATTTTGTATTAAATGATGCACTGTAGCTCCTGTTTTCATGGGTGTAGAAGGATCTGTTGTAGAAAAATAAGATACAGTCCCCACCCAATGAAGTGGGAACTTATTTGAGCCCAAAGTATATTTCACAAGTAGTAGGAATATAATTCAAATATTTGTGGTTTTCATATGTTTTTTTTTTCTTTCTTTCCTTTCACCTGCAGATTTTTTTTCCAAGGAAGTTATATTTTGCTTACCTTATTTCATTTTGCACATAAGGAAAGAACATACGAGAAAATATTTTTGCCAATGTTTTGCTTGTGTTCCCTTATATACAAAGAATTTTACAAAAAAAAAAAAAGGAATTTTTTTTTTATTCTTTATCAACATTCTTTATCAACAAGGCACAGCATACAATCATTACTTATTGTACAGATATTACAGCTTATCTGTAGTGTTCAATTGCAGCAAGTAATAGTGGCAAAGGTGGATTTTGTATGGCTTTATTACTATAAAGGATATAGGACAAAGGGAAATGATGTTATTTCTGGTTTAACTTTTATATGACCATGTAAAAGAAATGTATGCAGTTGTAAATTGTTTCTTTATAGGGGTCCCTCTTACCAGTAGATCCTTCTGTTAAAAGATATTATTTTGCTGGATAGCCTATAGATGTCTCACAAGCATATTTATGTTCTTTATTCTTGAGAAAACATTTGTTTCTAGGCTGTATTAAAACAAATTTTGTCTCTGTGGAGTGTATATATCTGCATAATTATGGAAATATGTCAGGAATAATTCTACAGGGTGTAGCTTTCATTTTCTTTTGTAGTGATATCAAACAGTAGTATAATTATGGGGAGCAATATGTAGTGATATCTTTAACTTGCAAAGACAAGGTGTCACATCTCATACAGTACAAATCTAATAGGGTAATACAGCATGACAGCAGTGAGTTCAGACTGCATGCTCTGATCTACTTTGGGATACATGTTGGAACAAAGCAGGAGACAGAGTTCAGGAAGCAGAAAGCTTGTGGCATTTATAGAGCTAGAATTATAAAAATGATATTCTCCTGTCCTTTTGTTTTGTATGTTAGCAAAGTTCTGATGGCTCAGAATGTGTATTTTTTTTTTCCAGACATCTTGCTACTTTATTATTAAACCCCATAATATTAAAAAGTAAGTGGCACACAGTTGATACTTGACTTAAACGTAGATTTTTTTTTTTTTACTTAGGATTTCATCTCCTATTTCTGTAGCCAGATACTAGATTGTGTTGACTGTACAGGTAGTGCTTCACCTTACCTCCAGCTGTGTTCGTTTTTGTGACGTAAAGTGCAATAAACACTGAATGCATCCCTTTTTCCTTTATGACTGCAAGTAGTATCACAATAAAAATATAGGAAGTATGGGTGATCTGAGTTCAAGATATAGCTTGGACCACTCTTAGTAAGGCAGTGCACGTGATCAGCTTGAACTGCTGTCTCTGGCAGGCTCCGGGAACTTTGTCATAGGTTCAAAAGGTTTCTGCTCCTGGGATAACCTTAATGATGCACAGCTGAAAGAATAATTTGTATTGTTATTAACAGATAGGAATGAGGCAACTTATGAATCAGGTACTTACGAGGATAAGAAAATCCTAAGCAACTGGATGCTTGAAGAGTTTAAGCTATTTTTAGCTTATAAGCTAAAATAATAAGCTATTTTTACACAATATATACAGCTTGTTAAGGATGAAAAAGTTTCTGATTTTTTCAGGCAGTCATATCTCAAAAAGATCTTGTCGCTCAACACAATTTTCCCTTGCAGATGACTTTTGTGTCATGTTTCTAGTCAAAGCATTCAGTACTAGCAAGGCGGGGAAGGTATTCCAAACAAGGCTCGTAACAGTATTTTGGGGAACCTAGCGAATGAAAGGCTGTGTGCATGGAGGCATGTCGGTAACAAGCGTTGGCACAAAGGGAGCAAGGAAGTAATGTTAGCACATTAAAAGGCATATGTGCCAGCACTTGATCGCGGAGTCCAACTCCACTGTAAGTAAATTGTCCTTTCTCACCAGAAAAGAAACGTGATCTCCACTGAGAGGTTTATAGGTCCTACGTACCATCTAAGGCAGGAATTCCAAAGTTTTATGAGGCAGGAGCAAATCATCAAAGTTCATTTAGGGGAGAAGTAAAATTTCTCAGTCTACTTTCTTGTCCACATAGCAGGTAAGGACTGCTTTTCTTTTTCTGCTCTTGCAGAAGTAGAAACTCCCTCTTTTCCAGATGACATAAATACTCCTGGAACAGGTCTATGCAACAGCTTCTCCCGGCCAAGCAGTGTATTAAGTGTAGCTGGGGCAGTATACGGGATCTGGTTGTACGGCTGGGGCACAGTCCAGGCTCTTGTGGGATGACTCTTCCATGGGTCACTTTGGCTGCAGGCTTTAATTCCTGTAGCACCCAGATGTAAAGCGTAGTTCTAGCATAGTGGACACAGACACTTTAGTTGCTATAGCTCTGCATCTGTCAGAAGCAGCTATGTGAAAAAGTCCAGTGTGGACTATACAGCAATGCTTTGTGGTCTGCAAACAGACCCATGGTCTGCACTTCTGGAACCCCTGCTCTGAAAAAGTTGTTTCTGCCAGAAGATGTTGCATTCCAGAAAACTCATATGTAAGTAATCCTGGTATCTGAGGCCACATATAAACAACAGACTGTTTCTGAAAGTCCTTTTTGGTATATGCTTTCTCATTCTGTTATCTTGGCCTCTTTCCCTCCTCCTTGATTTGTCACTTGAGAATCCACATAAAATGAAGAATGCAGCACATTCAAAGGCAAGTTTCTGGAGCTGAAATGTTGCAGCTGTTCTGTCTCTGTGGTCTTTTAAATCAGAGTTGCAGTTTGTATTACTTGTGCTGAGGAGAGTTAAAAGCCTTAGGAAAAGTTGCTGTTGGCACCTGTGGCAGAGGGTACCACCACCACTTTGCACACAAGAGGGGATACGAGTTCTTGAGAACTGAAAGCACTGTAGATTTTTTTAGTGTGAGCAAATACAGTATGCGCAGCCCCATGAAAAGGTAGCTTGAAGTCTTCAACCTAATGACTGCTCTTAGGGCAATTAAACATGAATTTTAATTTAATGAATGCTGCTGGGCTCTGCAAGACATCAATAACCTGTCTTATTTCACTGCTGAAAGATATCCTAACTGGTAAACTCATATCACTGGTGCGTGGTTCAGAGTGGTTCTTTCCTGAAACAACATTTCACATACTATAAAATACAAATCATTAAGCATTCCTCTTGGAAATGGATACTTTCTCCTAACTTTTACATACTGTACTTGTTATCAGAATTCTAATAATTTTTTCCTCCATATCCGCTAATTGGACACTGCAGCTGGATACAGTGTGGAGAAATGGAAAGTGAAACGAATCTGGTTTAGTAGAGTTGCTGTTTGTCATGAGCGCTGATGAAGATGGCTGTGGTTCTGACTACATTTAAAAATGAGATGTTGATGCACCTTTTATTCATTTGTATCTTGCTGTATGCAAGATGAAATGCAGCCCCAATCCCCCAGCCTCCTTTCCCCTGCCATGAAATCAGTTTACAGACAGGCAGCAGTCCCAAATGTACCATCTACATCTGGGAACGTTTGTTTGGTTTTTTTTTTTTGTACTGCCTCTTTGCACAGACAGAAGATAAAAATTTGACATATTCTGGGCGCTGGGCAGCCAAATATCTTTAGGTACTTTTGGAAGAACGTGCCTGTCTGTGGGACTGTGCCTTGAAGACGGTGCCCAGCTGGTAGCAGGTTGGGTTGGAAAGAGCTTGTTAGTTGGCATCAGTTGAATTTAAAGGCCAAACCAGAAGTAAAACCTGAGTGCAGTTTGTGGTTAAGGACCCATTCAGTATGTTAGTGTCTTTACTTTTTTTTTCTCCTTGCACTTGTTTTTTAACCAGTTACAGTTATCTTATGTGATTAATTGAACACAACTAGCTTATTTAGAACTGGAAATTTGACATCTCCACTGCATCAGACTTGACATCCACTTCAGAGACATCTCTCTATCAGGGAATGGCTTCTTAGAGTCAACCTCAGGATTACATTACAGCTCCTGTCTGCACTAGAACTGCTGTGCGTCAGGAAGTCAGCATAAATAGTAAAAATCTGTAGCCTGGAATAATCCAGCCTGACACAGACAACCTAAACCTACATTATAATCAGCTTGCTGGGATTTAATTCCTTGCTAAAGCACACTGCTTCTCTCACTTGGGAATGTAAAAGTGCTTATAAATCTAATTAAAATTCTTATTTGGAAAAAAGGAAGATCCAGGCTTGGAGTCAGTTGGGCATTTAACCTAATTTTTTCCCCTCTCATATATAGAGGGATCTGTTCTTATAGGTAGGAAGATATTGATAATAGCAGATAGTATGATAACGTAATCAGAAGATCAATTTGTGAAATTATTTTACAAGACCATTTTTGTTTATCTTGGCTAGCCTTAATTTTCTGACTTGGGAAATCAGCAGTCTTTCAGCACTCTTTGCTTGAAAGACTGTTGCTGACCCTGCCGGTTTCTATTGAACTAGCTCCCTGGCACATGGTTAGCAAAGTTATGTTTGCCTTTTACTCAGCAGAAATTTCAAAGCCTGTCTCTAATTCCCAAACACTTGCAAAAAAAGCCAACCAAGTGACAACACACAGGGGAAAAAAAAACATCCCAGCATGAAAAATGGTCTTGGTTGCAAATACTAACAGGGCAGAAAGTGATAGTCTTCTACAGCTCAGCTTTCTTCTTCCCTTTGCATTTTTCCCTTTCCTTTTAAGGTGTTTCCTTTTTCTTCCTCAGCTCACTGGCATCTGACTTAAAAGGACACCTCAGAAAGGTCAGTTGATTATAGACTGGAGACAGCCTTAGTTGAAGAGGAGGATTTACAATTAGGAACAGATCTAAAGATATCTAAAATGATGTGAAACTTTTTCTGAAGTGGTTGTAATTTATACTTGAAAGGGTCATAATGACATTGCTTCTCTGCACTTATATTGGGTGCTTCATCTTAAGATCTCAAAGGGTTTTACAAAGTGAATTTAGTAGTAGTATAATCTTCTCCCTCACCTTTAACAGGTTGCAATGACAGAGTAGGAGAAAAGTTAGGGGTGGACATTAACAGAATCCACAATGTCCTCTCCAATTTAGGCTGGCATGCTGTCTCCAACAAATGACATGCCGTCACCTGGACCTTGCCAGACTAGCTATAGCACATAGAAGACTGTAGGTGCTGCCAAAACCTGATCTGGTGGAAAACATGCAGGATAAGGTGTAAAAGCTTCTGTCACAACCAGAGCCAGAGATGCACGATGAAGCTGGGCGGCCATCGTGCCTGAACTCAGATAGCTAAAACATAAATGGCTACCTGGGATCATAATGTTGATTAGTTGTCTAGACCCCCCTGTATGTTCAAGGAATGGAACAGGCACTTCTACTACACAGTTTCTGACCTGTTTTAGATGTTCCTCTTAGCACCATTAACTAAAAAGGTCAGGTAGATGTTTAAAGTTAGGTGAAATTACTTCCCCGCCAAAAGCAAGCACTTTGTGGTGTTAAGGCTGGGCTGAGAAGGGAACTTTCGATTCAGATCTTTTGATTCCTGGATGAAGACGCTAGTAAAAAGAGAGTACTAAAGTAATTATTATTTTAATGAAAGTTTCCCGAACTGCTGTGCTTAGTGCTGGACTGCAGGTGGTCTTTATGCAGTTGGCATGCTGTGAGTTGTCTTAAACAATTAGATCCTACGGATAGCAAAGTGGAGAAATAATGTCTTTATGTCTAATGTTTGGGCCACAGCAGATAAATATTCAGGTCCCTGAAGAGTCATGATGCTGAGTCTATAAGCATATTTTATCAAAGCGTCTCCAGGACTGTGCAGTTAGGTGGCTGCTGGAATGTGGCTTTTTTGGTTGCTTTGTGGACACAGAATCACCAACAGCCCTGTTTTGTACGTCACACAGAGTTTGGGGTTTTAGGTAACTTGTCCTATATGACACCAAAAGACTTTCCTGGAAATGGGGATGACAGCTTTAGTATACAGATGAAGGAAAGGGCTGTGTTGAGTATACCTCATAGGTGTTTCTTGCAGTAGGAGCAAGCATGGAACTGATCTGGTTGTCTCAATACTTGGCATGGACCAAACGTTAAGAGAAAATAGATGGGAAATAGCACTGTCTGGCTTCCTTCAGTTGCTGAGACCTAGTGAAGGCCTAATGTTGCTCCTGCTGGGATCCTTCAGCAGCAGCTTTGAGGCAGCTGAAGAATTACCTTATATAGAGCAGCTATTCCCTAGGAATGCCTCCTGCTTTCTTGATAGACCAGAGCTTTATGATCTTTATAGATGGTAAGGAGTCTGCAGAACAAGAATCTAGCTCAAGTGTACACTGTAGTATTCTAGTAGGCTAAAGGTGTGTTGCTTGGAACCTAGTATATTAAAAGCTGCTGTCCTTTAAATAACTCATTCTGCATTGTATTATGTGGGTTTTGTTGAGACTTCAGCCTGCACAGCTTCCTAAACAAGCTCCCAAAACTTGAAATCTTTCATGCGTTTGCAGAAGCAGCAGGTGCTGAGGAAATGGCAGTTACAGTGCTGCCACCAATTTCATTGGCACAGCAGGAATGGTCTTTAAGAGTAAAGCTAGACTTACAAGTGCTCCAAGTTCTTGAGGAATATTCCTTATTACAAAACTTCTTTCTTAAAAGAGTTAAGGTAAAGAACTAACTTCTTGCCAAGATAATGTCTGCTGCTCTTGGTTACCGGCCTCACTAGACCTTTCAGGAAAAACCTGGTTTAGGCACAGGTAGAGTTGTGTTGTTTCAAGAAAGTATTTTATAGGGAATGGCTAAGCTGTGCCGTAGTCATTTCTGAACCTGGCAACTTAAAACCTTTTGCTCAAGTGAGAGATTCAACAGCCCTTCTAGGTTTCTCCTCCCTTTTGTCTACTTGTCCAAGGTCCTTTGACACATTTTGTCATCTTAACATCTGTAGAGAGAACTAACTTAATGTCTACCCACCATCTGCTGGATAAATAAAAATCTATTTCACAGCATGGCAAGACGCTCCTTCCACCAATAAAGACCTATAGAGATTTTCCCAAAATTCAGACACTGTTTAGAAGATTGAAATACTTTTGTTTAGTTTGTGTTCTTCATTTTCAGTTTTCACATGCTTCTCCACAGCTTAACCTTTTTTTTTTTTTTTTTTTTCCCCTGAAAGAAGTGTTTAAAATATCCCAGCAGAGGCTTTCTTTGTGAACTATCTCAGATTAGGAGGCAGCCAGGAGAGGTTTCTTGTGGAATTCAGGCAGCATTTACAGCCTGATTAATGCACAAGTGGCTTACTGCTTCTCAGTCTTTCTGTATGTGTATTACAGTAGCATCTAGAGATCATAGCTCTGGCAGGTTGGTATTATAAAAATATGACCCCTTTCCTACTGAGAAGATGCCTAGGTGCTCAAATTAGAGTGCGCTGCAGTTTTATCTCTTTTTCCCTTAGTTCAGATTTTTTTATCCCTTGCTGCCTTATTATTTTGAGTGGGAGCAGGCTGTCTTGGTCTGGACTTGCTGTCCCTGGTCTCATGATCTTTTCCCTTTTTTCTGTGGAGTGGAAGTGGAAGATTTTTCTTATTAATAACATGATCACACTAATACTTTGTGGTTTTTTCACAGCTTCAATAACTTCATATGTTAGAAAGAAAGCAATGGGGAGGGGTAAAAAAAAAGAAAGCAATGGGGAGCTGGTGGCCTGGGAGGTTGGTGAAAGCTGCTGATTGGGGTAGAGCTTTGGGGAATCTCACATGGCTCTGACCTGGGGTATCCTAATAGTGATCAGTCTCTTGAATAACAAACTCAGTCATAAAAGGAACTGAGGGAATATATATCAGAAAGTGCATTAACTGCACAATATTTTTCTGGGTCATTCTGAATGACATACTTTGTGAAACCCTTCTTTGATTTTTTCCATAAATATTTGCTACGACCCTCTGATTTCTTCCTGTGACTTACTGTTAGTGATTTCATCTTATGCTATATGACATTTTAGTAATATACTGGGAATATTTTTATTTCATTTTTTGTTCTTCAGTTCAGACTGAACAACTAGGAATCCAGGCTTCCTTAGAGCTTCAGCCATATTATTCTCATTCTCATTGTTCCATCTCAGCTGTAAATTGTATTTTCTGTCTTTTTCTAGCAGTAAGCTGAGGTGTTCTTGTCCCTTTTCTTCCCACCAGAAGTCTGGTTTCTTTTGGTTAATTTAATACCTGTTCCACTGGAGATAGTTTATCAGTTTCTTAAGCATTCTGTTAAGTTTTATTTTCCTTATTGTCTGTCTGGCTATTTAATAAGTCTGGCGCGATGCCTTCCCAATAGATTTCCTGTGCCTCCTTTGTGTACAAGATTTTCAGCAGTTAAAGAGAATGTTTTCTCTTTGGTTTCAGTTTGTTTGGGCCGATGGGTTCTTTCCTGCTGTCTGACTGGCGCGTTGCGATGTTGGGTCCGTCACTTTTCTCCATCCTGATTATCTGTTTGGTTGTCATATCCTTCCAGAGCTCCAACTATTTTTTAAATGCTAGTCTTGAAGTTTTTCCAGTCTCCCCGTTAGCTTTCTCACAGGGATGCAAAGTGATTTTTCCCAAGGGCATAATGAATTTTAGGCTCTCTAGCCACACACGCATATTTATTACAAAAGCCCTGTGGTGTCAAAGATGATTCAACTGGTTGTGACAGGGTGATTTCAGGAGTCTCACTGCTCCTTTGCTGTGGCTGACCAAGAAATGGCACTGAGAGAGACTGAGAATTATCTTGTGTGTGCCTGAGATAGGCTTAAATGCTGGTTTTTTTGAAGGCACACACAGTGTGAACTTCTCTAACACCCTTGTGATAGCTGACCCTGAACAATGGTAACAGTATACGGAAACACAGCATTACAGACCCACCTGGAGACTGACTAGTTGTGTCCCCCACCCCAAGAAAGAGGAACCAGGTTCTGTGTAGCAAAACCAGAAATGATAAGCAAGAAAGCAAAAACCTCCCTGGCACTGAAACATAAAGTCATGTTCCTAAAGCATTTGTATGTCTGCATTTCCCACTAGTGTGCTGTAGGGAGCAAGGTTTGGGAAGCTGAAGGACAGGCACAGATGCTTGTATGTTCTCCTCTGAAATCCATAGCAGAGTCATATCTCTTGAAATGCATAGTATATGGGATGTGATTAGTATGGACCCCTGGCTCAGATTTTCTGGACTGAATCATCATTCTCATCCAGGTTCTGCCACACATCATCACACTGAAATCCTTACTTTGTGAACATCTCCATGGAAGACAACAGAATAAGTCACAGGGAGCAGTGATGCTGCGTGTCTGAACTGGAGCCTACATCAGCCTGGGCAAGTCACTAACCTTCTGCCAAGCTAATCCAAGTCACCTCTTGTGAGCTGGGTGTTTTGTTTGTGCAGTGAGTTCATCTATTACAAGCTCAGCTTTGTACGTTAGGGTCAGAGCAAAGTGCTGCATGTGGAGGATCAGTTTGCAGGACAGGGAACGTGTGTAAAGGCTTCCTTTTCTGGGCTTTTGTATTACCAAGTGAGTGAATGCAGTTCCTTTGATCAGTTTATTTGCTGGGCTGATATTTCTCCTTATAAGCCTTTGCATTCCTTGCTCCTCATTTCAGTGTCGAAACATCTCACTTTAATTTGTCCACATAAAACTCCTAGGAGGTAAGGTTGTAGTGGAAAATTGGAGAGTTGAAATGACTTTAATAAGTTTCCATAAGCACTTTGTGAGAGGATGGGGACAGAATTTAGGATTTTAGATGCTTGGCGCCAACACCATTTCCACTAGTTGCATGGGAGGGCTTTCCCTCTGGAGATTTGCCTTATCTGCCTTTCAGGAACTCACTGTTGAGCTTGATTTAGTGCAGTCCCACAGTCCTCCTTTTAAAAATGTCTTTCAAATCAGTGGTTTTTATGAACTTGTGAGTTTAATTCCCTTCTGTGATATAGAAACATCATGATTGCAGAAGCACAGAACGGTTGAGGTTGGAAGGGACCTCTGGAAGTCATCTTGCCAAACACCCCTACTCAGGCAGGGCCACCTAGAACCAATTCTGGTCCATGTCCAGAGGGCCTTTGAATATCTCTGAGGATAGAGACTCCACAACCTCCCTGGGCAACCTGTGCCAGTGCTTGGTCACTGTCGTGGTTTAGCCCCAGTCACCAACCAAGCACCACACAGCTGCTTGCTCACCCTCCCTCCCCCCACCACGTGGGATGGGGAAGAGAATCTGAAGAGCAAAAGTAAGAAAACTCATGGTTTTATTTCTTTCTTTCTTTCTTGAGATAAGAACAGTTTAATAATTGAAACAAAATAATATAATAATAAATTGTAGTGAAAAGGAAAACGAGAGTGAGAGAGGAACAAAACCCAGGAAAAAACCACAAGTGATGCAACCACTCACCATCTGCCAACTGACACCCAGCCAGTCCCTGAGCAGCGATTGCTGTCCCCCAGCCCACTCCCCCCAGTTTATATGGTATGGTTATATGGTATGGAATAGCCCTTTGGCCAGTTTGGGTCAGCTGTCTTGACTGTGCCCCCTCCCAGCTCCTTGTGCACCTGGCAGAGCACGGGAAGCTGAAAAGTCCTTGCCTAGTGTAAGCACTACTGAGCAACAACGAAAACATCAGTGTGTTACCAACATTATTCTCATACTAAATCCAAAACACAGCACTATACCAGCTACTAGGAAGAAAATTAACCCCACCCCGGCCAAAAGCAGGACAGTCATCCTCACAGTGAAAAAGTGTTTCCTGATGTTCAAAGCGATCTTCCTGTGTTTCAGTTTATGCCCATTGCTTCTGATTCTGTCACTGGGCACCACTGAAAAAAGCTGGCTCTGTCATCTTTGCAGTCTCCCTTCAGGTATTTATACACATTGATAAGATCCTCCTGATCCTTTTCTTCTGTAGGTTGAACAGTTGTAGCTGTCTCAGCCTTTGCTCATAGTAGAGATGCTCCAGTCCCTTCATCATCTTCGTGGCCCTTCGTTGGACTTTCTCCAGCAGCTCTTGCTTGTACTGGGGAGCCCAGAACTGAACCTGGCACTGCAGTTGTCTCACCAATGCTGAGTAGAAGGGAAGGATCACCTCCCTTAATCTGCTGGCAACGCTCCTCCTAATGCAGCCCAGGAGACCATTAGCCTTCATTGTAGCAAGGGCAATTGTATTCTTCTTTTTTTAAGGAAGGTTTTAGGGTTGTATCTTCCCTCCTGAAATGTGAATGTTTCTAGGTCTGTGATCTTAACGAGAAGAAGAGAGCAGCTTTACACAGAAGTATTTTTCTCAAAGATTTAGTCAGTGCATTTAAAGGAGTATTAATAAAAATAATAAAACCTCTAGGGAAGTTTGACAAAAAATACTTCCGCTCTGTTTCTTAATTTTTACTTTTCTGGATTTAGTGATGCCTTAATTTCAGCAGTTCTGGAGACTCCACAGTGTCTCAATTTTCAGTAGAAAAAGGGATTGGAAAATTGCTTTTCAGGCATCTGTTTAAAAACAAACACTTTTTTTTTTCTTTTGCTGGACAACCAGAAATGTTACATAGCTGCAGACTGCTGATGCCACTCCCTCTAGAGACCCTATGTAATAGGTTTTGACTTCTCCCTTGCCTTAGCCTATTTGGATTTCACTTTTTCCATTACATAGTGTTGTTTTTACAAGAATAGCATGTAGCTTATTAGTGGAATTGTCCTTATCTTTTGTGTGGCTATGGAAGAGACAACAGAAGAAGGAGTTTCGCTGCCAGGAAGTCCCTCAACAAACGCTGGAGGCAATATCATTCTCCAGGTTGGACATCTAGATTGTATTGCCGTAGGGTGTGATAGATATATTAAAATGTGCAGAAATTGGAACAGAGGGGATTCCTGCTAGATCATGTATCTCTAAGAATGGACCCTGCCAGCCTGGGAAATCGCATGACTGCTTTATTTCAGTGTTCAATCTTTGTTTGTATTGGCAGGGGAAAATGCACCTATATATCTGTATCAGTGCAGTCAAACCTCAGTGATGTACTTCTGAGGACTGGGTCATGCTGAAGGTTCCTTAACCAAACTTCAAAGTGAATGGCAGGCATGAATCTCCTGCGCCTGAACTGTAAATTGAGCACATCAATGAAAATGACCAAATTGAACGTGAAAGGAATCTTTGCAACACGTTGCACTTCTGCTTTCCGATAGTGATGCAAGTGAGGATCAGAGTTGAATGTGAGGGCAGAAAAAAGAAGAACATTTGGAGGTGAAATTTTGGAATGAAGCACAGTTCCTTAGAGACAATGGAAAATCTCTGTTGAAGGAAGGCACTGACGATCAGAAAGGGAGGACAAAGAAGCAGGATGTGACAAGAGGTAAAAGATGGTTTCAGGTGCCACGGGGAGGTGGCACAGGCAGCACTGTGCAAAGTGTTCCTGGGCAAAATCCCAGTTTGGTTTGGAAATACTCCTTAAAGTCTGATGCTACTTCAGACCTCCTTCATCTGAATAGGGAGCAGGAAACCTCGCTCTCTGTATAGGCACATGAGCACTTGGCATCCCAGGCTACCCTGGCTCCAAGAAGTCAGATAAAAGACTGAAATCAGCCGGGAATTGCTGAACTCCTCAGAGCTAAAAAGGGTTTCACTTGTGTTTTGAGTGGAAGTTTTGAGATGACTTTTAGGTAGAGGCTACTCAACGGTGCATCCCTGTAGCAGCATGGGCTGCCATGAACTTACCTCTACTGAGCACCGCAAGCCAAAGCATTAGAAGAAGAATACCTGTATCTTGTTCTCACCTCTGCCTCTAATTTGTTTCTTGATTTTGGGTAGCTTAAACAATTACATCTCCAGAGCTTGGCTTGCTTGTCTGTATGAAAAATAATAGCCCCTTTATAAAGCTTACTTCACAAAAGGTTGTACTTGTAATAAAGGATATTATTACATAGCGTGTGGTGGGTAGAAATTAGGTGGCTTTAAGTAATTGACTGATTTGTATCCAAAGGATTTGCATGGGAGCTATTTATACTACCATGGTGAGTAGGAGCTTCACATTATATGGAGGTCTAGACTGATCTTTTTCTATAATTCTTTCCTTCAATTTTATTCTGTTGTCAAAATCTTGACAGACTTATCAGTACACTGTCCAGATTTCTATAACAAATAACTGTCATATACAAGCATGGAAAGCCTACTGTGGAAAAAAAAAAAAAAAGGCAACAAACTCTAAATCTTTTATGATGCATAATTCACTACATACATTTTAAACAAAAGCACTGTATATACAGCCTGTTCCTATTGCATTGGGATTTCCATGCTTGTTTTAAAATTTCACTTTGTGCTAACAATTGCACCTAGCTGCAATACATTTTTAATAATAATTAAAAAAAATGTTATAAAGGTACAAGGAATAAAATAGTAGAGGGTTGTAGGATGATCATTAATGTAGTATGCTTTTAACATGGTTCATAGGAATTGATACTTTTAATCATAACCATACATCTCCAAAGCCCTACTTGGTTTGAAATAATTTAGTGTTGCAAAATCAGTCATGAAGGTTCCTTGACCTGAAAGTTTGCCTGAAAGTTTAGAGAATGGAAAAACAGTCCTAGCAAATATAAGTGTATTGAAATGTTTCAGAATATAATAAATAAGTTCTGTTAAACTCGCTAGGGCAGATTCAGGAATAAGTAAAGTCTATTTGTACAACTTTGACTAGATGCTTTGCACAGGACAGGTTTGACATATAGCCTTCTGAGAGTGAATTTCAGTGATTTATTAAATTGGTTCTCATTCAGTGAGAGTGCTGAAAATTTTTATGTAGCCAAGTCTGGGCATTGCAAGGAGATATTTCACACTCTGACGTTTGCAGTAGTCACAGTTTATGCCTGCAATATTAAAAAAAAAAGAGCTTACCTTGTACAACAAGGACTTCACGATCTCATTTGCATAGATTTTAAAGATTCCGTTTGGATTAAACATTTACTCTGCTTCAATAAAAATCATAGTCAGTAGTCATGGATATCTTCACTGCATGCTCTCTTTTTAAAAAAAGTATCCCCACATGGTACATAACATGGAACAAAACTTGAGCTGTCTAAAAGCTGACTCAATTCAAGACTCACAACCTGACTGCTGTTGAGCATGAGGATTTGTATTTCTCCACAGGTGGAAGATACTTATTTCTCAAACCTAATTTCAAGTTAAGTTGAAACAATTAAGTTTCAAATGCCGAGCAGGATCAGGGAGGGGAGATGCAGTTGTCTGGACACTTTTCAGAGGAAAAAGAATGAATTGCCCTCAGGAGCTGGAAGTGTCTCATCAGTTTCTAGAATTTCCTGTTGAAGAACTATCATAGAAGGTAAATTTATACCTTCAAGGCATATGGGTCAATGTCAGGCTCAAGCAGGACAGAAGTTTGAAGGGTAATAGTTATTGACCAGTACTAGTCCTGCCTGATCACATCCTAAGGACTGACTTTGTTCTTCCCATAAATGTTCTTGGGTCTAACATTCTGCACTGGTAGCCCAGCCTGTGGAATATTTTAGATGTGGATCTCTTTGTCCACTGGCATCACAGGAAAAATTCCCTTATTGCCAAATAGGCTTGGGAAAAATTCAAAATGAGGATGTTCTAACACAATGAATAGTTCTGGCTTCAGTTTCTAATCAAGACTTGGATTTAAGTGGTGTTTGCAAGTTGCTTGCATTCACATTTGCATGCATGTTGCTAGAGATAGCCTGAATCATAATATGGCTTCCAGCCCCCCAATTTCTCTCTCGTGTCTCTGTCCCTTCACTGTTTTTGTGAAACTCATTAATTTACCCTCCTTCCAGTTCTTAACTATATAAGAAGCTTTATGAAAGTTTCATATTCCAACATGGGAGCTCTGGAGCACTTGGATTTTTAGAACCCGTGCCATCTCTATTTTTCACTAATCTTTTTAATACTCTTGCCTTCATTTTAGCATCTGCTCTCAAGGCTTGGAAGGAGACAGTGCTTGGCACTGCATTTGAAAAACACAGAGTAAAAAATGTATAAATGATCAGTCATAGCTTGGATGCTCTTGTTTAATATTGAGGGGTAAAAAAATGGCTGTTCTGTTGTATTTACCCATAGCAAAGTTTGACAATGTACACACGAAAAAGACAGTTTAAACCTTGTATGCTTTAGTTACCTTTCTCCAGCCTCCTCGTTTATCATTCCACTTTAATTTTTAAATATTTCATTGCATCTTGATAATACGCTTAAAATTTAGCTTGGCATGAAATGCATAAACTGTATGATTAATATTCCATTATTTTATGGTTATACAAGAGCAGATTTGAATTGTCACTTTAAATCAGACCATAAGTCAAAGTAGAGATCTTAATGGGCTGCTTAGATCTCTATCTTCACTGAATTAAACAGTAATTTGGCAGTCTCTTCTGCTAAATGTAGTGAGATAGCTAGTTACTGTGATATGCCCAGGCAAATATATTGTGTTGCAATGATGGAGACAATTCCCTGTGGCAATTGCACTGGCAGTTGAGTTGATTCTTCTTGATACGCTGATTCAGTGTGTTCTTAATGTTGAGGAAGAAAAATGTGTTTTAGAGGCTCCTGATGTGAATTCTAGGAATTGGGCTGAATATCACTTGTGTCACCCAGGGTAGTCTTCCCATATTCTTATGATATTCATTCTTCGTAGTCCATTAAAATGCCTTTACTGGGGAATGTATCTAGTTGGAAATTATATCTAAATTGTATGCTTTTGGTGAAAATACTTACTATTCATAAAGAGCTCCATATACTTGATAGGGAACAGACCCTGTACTTTATAAGGACACCTAGACACCTAAGCTCTGTTACCTAGCACTGGTGTCTTTGACAACGAAATATTTTTCCAGATGTCTCACCGTCAGCACTTCTGTACATCCAGAAAACAGCTACAATACACATGCTGAGAAACTGAGCATACTCACTGCAATGTATGGGGAACCTTGAGCGCTCACGTGAACCATGTTCAAGTGGGACTTGCCTGCCTCATAATACAGAATCACTCCTGACTGCATCTCCAGGACACTGGAGACTAAAGGACTGCAATATCTTGTAGATGTCCTTACTTTTTATTTCAAGTATTTGATTTAGATCTCTATTTTGATAGCGTCTTCCAAGGAGGAAAAGTAATGTTTATAAATCCATGTTATAAATGAAGTGATGGTGTTATTAATGCCTTAAAATAGCTATAAATGTTTAGCCTAACCAGTCTTTGTAGTTTACTGAGGAGAAATGTCATTTTAGATGGTCAAACATGCTTGGAATGGAAATGGATAAAAACTCTTTTGCTATAAGTGAGCATTCATTAGGGAATGTAAACGTTTTCTGCAGATGAAGTAGGTTTCCTTACAATAACAGTTTTTCAGACACTAATAAAGAAAGCAAAATAAATAGAAAATACTACTTCTGGTCTTCTATGTTCTGCTCAAAAGAGGCTATCTTTAGGACATTGGCACTTTTCTACCTCCTTTAGTTGCTGTCCATGGATGTCAAAAAAAACCCCCTGTAGGTAGTGAAAGGTGAAGATGGAAGGTGAAAAGGAAAGTGCTCTGTGTAAATACACGCCACATTTTTCTGATGTTTCATGTATTTTTTTCATTGACTTAGAGAAACATTTGTGTATTGTGTATGTTCCTGTACTTCAGTTGCTGTTTAAAGTGTGTTCAGTACACATTTTAAATTCTATTTTAGAATATAAGTATAGTTCTTCCAATAACATTGGAAAAAAGCAAGGTGACAGTAAAAAAGTAAATCCCTTAAGAGTAAGCATTATAGAAGACTTGTGTCTCTCCTGGGAATAAAGAAGCAGTTTTTACTTCAAATTAGAACTTGAATTTTACTGAAACCAAAGACTGTATTTCAAGAATTACCAATATTGGAGAGAGGATGATGAATCAATACTTAAAGCAATCATATGTGACATGAGGAAAGATCTTACAGATAAATACACAAAAAGAAAGATTTAACGTTGTGTTTTTCTTATTTCTTTTACTACTTGTGCTTTCATTGAACACTACCTCAGATCTCCCAAATGTGATTATCATTTCAATCTTGCTGTCAAATTAAGAGAACAGCAAGGCAGGAAACAAGTATCATTAAACTGCTGCCTGTTAAAAGGAGAAACAGGAGCAGCCCAGATGCTTGTACTTTAGTCTCATCTTAAGCTGTTGGCTTTGGACTTGAAGACTTTTTACTTTCTTGTAGTATAAGTGCATACTTTTAACCTCTTCAGACATCCTGCACTTCATTTACAGTGAAAATATTCAGCTATATTTATATTCTGTGGAACCCATTCAGCAATTGCATTTCTTAATTTTTCTTTGCTAAGGATAGTAATGCCACCATTTTCACTGCCTTTGAAAGTGTGCTTAGGAGTCTCTTCTCTTGAGCAAAGGCCACTTTTTGTCAGTTTTTCTGTGGGACAACACTGTTTTATAATTTCCACTTTCTGTGAAAGGGGCATCTCTGTGCTTTGCTTCATGGTAGCAGTCATCCATAAAGCCACCACTTGGCTTTTTCAACAAACAATACACTCATAGTGAAGTTGAGATGCATATCCTCATTTCACTCTTGAGGACTCTGTCCTGTCCTGTGCTGGTCCTGAGCTTCTCCAGAAAGCTACATTAAAAAAAAGAGAGAGACAAAAGAAAAAAGGAACAAAACCCCCCTCATGCATTCATTGTATTCATTTACCTTCAGTTTAAACATGGGATTTTGTCCATGTCCTTAGAAGTTATGTCTCTGTTTTCTTCCATAGACTAGGCAGGATTATAGAAGAACATGTGCAGCTGCTTCACTGCCCCAAAGCACCCCTAAAACTATTCTCTTTTTGTGAAAATTTTTGGTTTCGTTTCAGCTGGCAAAGCAAGTATTTTCAAATTTGGGGATTTCCTAAGTTTTTGCCCAGGCTATCCACCCACCTACGAAATGCCACTAGTTCTGCAGTTCTGTGGCCCTGAGGGACGGAGGGAGGTGCAGCTACAGAGGTTAGCAAGGAGCATCAGCACGCAGGCCTCGAGTACAGGGAGGCTCTTTCAGGCAGCCTGTAGAGACCCCTGCCAAGAAAACCAGAGTGTGTGGTGTTTAGCTCGATACGATTATTTTGGGCTGCTGAAAAGACACCAAGTGAATTTTGATCTGGGTAGAGCTTTCAGATGGATGATCTCCCCTGCTCCCTCCAAAATACTGGTTCATCTGATGCTGTGATCCTGGTATTCTAAAGGAAAGGACTGGGAATGTACTACAGATGAGCCAGGGCTTTATGGAGCTACATGATACCTAAGTTATGTTTCCATAAGAGACTGTACCTAGGCTCCACCTTTAGCATATGGGTGGACCTGGGAAGTGATACTTCTCCGTAGATATCTTTTTCATCATGCAGGCACTTAATTAACACTGTCTCCATGACTGTAAAAATGAATGAAATATGATTTCCTATGGGTTTGATTTTTCTGTTTGATCTGGTTCTCTAAGAAAGTGTAAACTCTCCCTGGAGCTTTCCCTTAGCGGGAACGGGTATGAGGGGTTGCCTTCTCACATGGGCAGTTCCAGGGTTTCTCTATTTTTCATAAAGTTGCTAGGACCCAACCTATCTTTCTGACCTTGATCTTTCAAATTCAGTTCAAATCAGTCAGTGGGCTCAACATTTATTGAGGGTGACAAATATGCAGGTAGGCACTAAAAAGAAGCACTATTATAGTGGAAAACCAGACCAAAATCTAACACACAAGCTTGGGCAAACAGAGTATTTTTTAAGTTTTATAATGCTGAAGATTTGGATAGGGAGAGGAGGAAAGCATGTAGCATTGAAAATGGCATGTAGTGCAATATACCAGAGTCGGCATACTTACGTGGATTCGGTGTCTTGTAGAGAATCTGTCCGATGTGTTCCTTTCCTGTGAAACGGTACTTTAAAAGTCACTATTTTGCTTCTGGTGTTACCCTGCCTATTAAGCAAGTTCATTTGATTTATTTATACCTTATTTATAGTCCGTTAGAAGATAAGTTAAATGACCTATTGACTGCTCTGCATTTTAGCTGAGCACATAAATCTTGCTTGATGTTGGGATATTTTAGACATTTGAACTTTTTTTATAGGACCTGCATGTAAACTCCAAATTTGTTTTTTCTGAGTTGCTTTTTAAACATTAGAGTATGTATTTTAAGTGTTTGTATATTTTTCCTAATGTAATGCAAGTGAAGGGCTCATATACATTTTTGGAATGTTGTTTTTGTTATCTTATAAATGTAATAGTAATTAGTAATAATCCAACAATTCTGAAAACCTTAGCCTTTTTTTGAACTGCAGGTGTAAGAAATATAAACAAATGTACGTTAACAGCAAAGGAAGTTTTCTTAAGCCTGTCTGTATATAATTTGTCAATGTAGTAGAAAATCAAATTTAATCTATGTATAATAAATTGAGCTGACATTCCCCAAACAAAGCTTATTACTCAAGAGTGGCAAAGCACCGGCTGTAGTAGTGACTTCAGCACTGACTCATTACAGGGGTGGCTCAGTGCCAATTGCCAATTTTCATTTGCAAAGAGCCCTCAGAACCTGTTCCCTTACTTGGAATCGCCCCTGTTTTGGCCTGACTCTATCAAGTATGTTTCAGTCTTGTTTCCTTCTCTCTTCTTGGCATAGTTAAAGTTTCTTCTGCTTTCACATGCTAGGGGAACAGCTTGTATGCAAAGTTAGTACAGTTATGGGTGGTTTGTTTTTTTTTTTTTTCCCTGTTCTTCCCCCAAAACCTCCTTTAAGATCCAGAGCTGAATGACTAGTGGCTCCAAGGCCGTGCTACATTGCAGCCTTGCTTTCAGATCTACAGTGCCAGAGACTCAGTGCTAGTTCAGCTAGTATCATATAGGGGCAAATGTGAATTAAAATACAAAGCTATCTCTGTTACGTTATGCATACAAACTGTAAAAAGCCATAATACAAATCTGCTTTTGCCGTATATATTAGCCAAAAGGTTGCTTTGGGGTGCAGCTACAGGACTAGAAATGGCTTTTCCTCACTGTATTTTTATGACATGCTGTTTTTTTTCTGCAGAAAAGTTCTCTAAAGCCAGTATTTTCAAAACCTGATTTATTTGCCTATTATTTGGTTGTCCATCGTAGATCTGCAGTGCTCCCTCACTCTGAAAACCAGTACCAATTAAATGAAAATTACAATGCCAAAAATATTAGCCACAGTTGAAATACGGGCTTTTACCTTTCTGGGGCTCAGAGTTCAGACTCCTAACCGTTTAACATGCATAAGAATGCTTCTGTGTGTCAAGTGGGTATGAGACTTCATTGATTAATTTTGTAGTAGGTTTGGAAATGCCTGTGACATTGCCAGCTTGTGGGGATGCATCAAAGTCTTTTGGGAAGTCACCTCAATTTTCACAAGGTTTGTGTCCTTCAGCCATTGTGTTTTTGAGTCACAAGAGTCCTACCTAATCTTGACTGACTTTTTAGTAAAAAGCGTGTCAGAGGATAGAAATTTGCAAACAGCTTCCAAACCAGGAAGCAAACACGAAAGTACAAAACCAGTCCAGTCGTGCTACTTTTTTTGGTCCAGTTGGGATCTGGGGAAGACCTTCTGTGTGATATTTCTGGTGGGCAGTACTAACCTGGCATGACATGGCATTGCATAATGGAACCTTAAATAGCTTTGGTGAATAACATGGTCAATTTTAACTCTTCTTTATAATTCTAGAATTTCTTAGGATGACGTATAATTTTCTTAAATAGATTTGTTCAGAGGTACTCTTTGCTTCTAAGTGCTATTATTTATTCTACAGACTGAATAATAAACAAATTAAAAGTAGTATTTGGAATTCCAGCCACGCTCCTCAGCCATCAGCAGAGTATGTGTTATTTTCACTCTCTGAATAAATGAGCATAGCTTTTTATTACTATTTCTTTTCCACTTCCAGAGTCCTCACAGATGAAATCCATACTCAGTCCACCCTCTGATGCACTACTTTGCTGGCCTTGAGGGCTCTGGTAAGGAATTTTGGGAATAAGGTCATCCTGTGATGAATTGTCCCCTACACCATGTAAAATAATACCAGGCAGGTGAGATGTATTGGTTATAAAGCTTTCATTAGTAAAGGAAACTTCTTTTCTGCAAGGTGCTTCAGTACTTCGTGTGGGTGGCTCATTGTTTTCTCCTGCGTGGGATTTTGGAAACATAACCCACTTGCAGTGTGAAGCACTGTCGTGTACCAAGCCCACTGTGCTATATAATCTACTGTTATATATTTATATGAGTAACTGCAGTTTCTTGCAAAAATACTTATCTTTACCAGTTGCACTAATATGCATAAAAATAAAAACATGCTCTTATCTCTCTCTCTCTGTACAGGATTAAAACGCTTTACTGACAAATGCTCCTTGTCTCTGATAACATTTCTGAAACCTATTGAACAAGGTTTATAAGTTTTACAATGCTTATATGTACATTTTAAATGAAATCAAAGCAACCTCCAAAGGAAATACCAGAAAAAAAACCCTTCTCTTTTTCTTTTTTTCCCTTGTCACTCTTTATAAGGCAATGAATTTGTCTTTAGATGGCTGCCTCTTCAGGAGCACTCCTGAAATGATTTTTTGAAATATCATTCTCTGTAAATACTGCACTTGTCATCACAAGCCCCTGCCTCTGAGAAAGCTCATGCAAAAAGCAGAGGCTCATTGAAATCCTAAGGGGAGAAAATTCAAACGGGGTTGGGTACAATCATTGTCTCCATTGTGCAATCACTGCTAATATGAATTCAAGTTATAATTCAAATGAACACTTGCAGAAATGTTCACCCATTTCACACATTTTATATAAATATGAGATACATGTTATTTATATACATGATGTAAATAGCATCAGTTTCTTGGCTCTTTTAAAATGGCTTGAAGAAATGGAGTAATCGCTTCAGCTGATGAGGCTTCGCAACATGTAATTTACTATGGGTCCCATCACTTTTGAATGTGTTGAGATTGTGTTTGATGTATTATTGAAAATGTAACTCCTTCATTTGAAATTCTTCTCAACTCTCAAACAACGAGAACAGTCACAATAAAGAAGAGAGTGGGAAAAAGAGAGGGAATGAATGTCTGACAAAATAGCCAGAACAGCCCTCTATTAAACACCCTGGTAAAGGAATATTTGGATAGGCTGAAGTTGTCCTTTCTTTATTATAATTTTGCCTCCCTATATTTTGACTATTTTGCCTTTTTTCTTCTGCTGTACATTCCTAGAAGTTTATAGGTATTTTTATATGTATGTTACTGTTGAACTACTGAAGGAGTTCATCTGTATGGAGAGTTATAACAGCCTTTTTTTTCTGCCCACCCAGCAGTGGAGTATCCACAGCATAGATACTCTCTAGATACTCTGTACCATGTCAATGAATGCTGGGGAAACACGGAGGCTTGCACAGGGGGAGGTGAGCCACTGCTGCTTTTTATCCCCAGGTGATTAAGGAGAGAAAACTAACTTAGGTCCTTTCAAGTGATCTCCACAGGGGTCAGTTTTGTTACACTGAAAGTGTGTGTTAACCTAACTGTGATGAATACTTCCCTTTATCACCTCTTATCACCTTGTTGAACTGGGTCAGCAATATTAAGTTACTCCTTTGATAACAACATTAGGACAGTTGTAAGAGCTGAACTGGGATTTATACTACTAAGCAAGATATGGTTTGTCTCATAATCTCTGTGTTAGGGTTGACTGTGGATTTTGGCTGGGGAATTGCTTGCAGGATGTAAAGATGGGCACGTCTTAGCCCACTGCGGTTGGTGGCAAAGCTGGCAAAAGCATCCCTGATCTCAGGAGCAACATGATTTCACTCAGCAGAGTGCAAGTTACTTGCAGTTATTTTACACTTATTTGTTTCTACATGCCTGGTTTGTCGCTATTACCCCTAACAGGTATGAAGCTCCATCTTTTCCTCTGTGCATTATAATGTAATAAATAATTGTGAAAAGCTAGCAGATTTTATGCTACTGCGCTAATTTATTGAGTGCTACTGTCATGAGCAACAACAACGGCAAAACCTTTAAAGTAATATTTGAAAAAGAAACGAGCACAAATGAAGGTTCAGGAATAGCTTCTTGAAAGAGCACTTGAGAAAGAGTGATTTCCCTACCAACATCTCACTGACAGACCATTAATGGCCTAGAAATTTGTGGCAGGAGTACAGCTCTGTGAATGATTGTAGCTCTTCTTTTTTTCTTTTTATTTTGAATTTGCCTGAGGAACCAAAATAAGAAAGTTAAGGGACAACCCCAAAGGAAAATTGATATTTATTTTTCTTTTCCAGAAAACTAAACAAAGCCCCAAAGCATATGTTGATTTCAGACTGAGCGGGATGTTTTGCTTTACACACAATTAAATACTACATTTCATTTTCAGTTGTATTTAACTGTTTTTTAAATAGGTAAAATGTCAAAGCAAAACATGTTAAGAAAATAGCGCAGCATTTAAAAGCTTATCAAATCTGTTGACAGCCACAAAGACGACGACAAATTCCATCCCTAGTCTCAAATGCTGCTTCCCGAAGTTGCATTTTCCAGCAAATGTGATCTAGTCTTAATGGACAGAGATAAAATTCTGCACATGCTCAGACAAAACCTTTGCTCTGCAAAGTGTATTCCCATTAGTTACCTTATTCTCTTTCCATTCTTGGTCTCTGGTTTGTTTCACTCTTCTACAGCATCTTGTGTGGCAAACCTCAGTGTATATTTGCATTGCATAGCATCTCGTTAAATCGAGCTATAGTAAAGTAGATGGCTGTAATAATAAATTCCAAGTTTCTACCATGCTGGTTTTTTTCCTTGTGTAAAATGTTACTATTAGTTTATACTGTACAATGTACTGGCACCCATCCTAAGTTACAATTAGCTTTAAACAAAGAGACTTTACTCTGGGCGGGGGGGGGGGAGGGGTGGAAAAAGAAACCAAGAATCAGTGCACTGACTCACAACCAGATATTCCAGTTGCTTTTACCTATTTCTCACCTTTTCTTCTCTGGTATAAATTTAGCATGCAACCATACTGTACTTCGTATGTTCAAGAAGGACTTTGAGATCTTCATGTTCAGACAATCTTTTCTGAGCTCTTGCATTTAGTCCACTTGCCTTATATGGGGTGTGGTCATTTGGGTACCACTGAAGTGTAACCGTCTATCATCCCAACAGCAAGCTTCGTTTACGTGTGCGTTTTCAGAAAGTATCACGTCAGAAGTCTCATCATTCAATTGATCTGGAAATGCCGAAGGCTAGAGATAGACACAGGGAGGCCGTAGCTGTATTAAATTAATATACCGATGGTCTTTGGCGTTTGTGAATAGTCTTCTACCGTTAAACTCTAAACCTATTCTATCTGTAATTCAGTGCTTGTATTATTTCTTTTCCACCTTCTTTCTCCCTCTGGAATATGGTAATAAATGAAAAAGGCACATGGTTCTGCAAAACCTTCAGATCTCCCTTTCTTACGGCGCCACGAAGGGTGCTTATAAAATTCCATTTTTTTCTTTGTTCTTGGGAGCAAACCCTTTAGCTTTGTGCTCACATTGATCACAATCAGTAACAAAATAAGCCTCTCTATGGAATACTTAATTTGATCTAAATATGTCCTATATTTATTAATATAACTGTATTTATATGGTTCTTACAGGGACAGAAGATGGAATACCTGTAGAAGTCACTGGATATAATAAGCTAGCAAGACAAAAGGGAAACCACAACCAAACAGGCTCCTCTGTGCCATCACTCTGAATTCAATGCCTACTAGGCAGCTGGAGACCCATTTTTAGAAAATCTTTTCTTCAGGCCCAAATAAACACACGCTTTCACATTGACGTCGGCAATCAATACAAAATCCATGAAAATGTGAATTTACATCAGCATCTACAAGCTTTTTCTTTAGGCTGAGTCCATCTCGAGAAATTCGCAAGAACAGACAAGTTAGCTCAGAAGGTCTTTTCTATTCTTTAATAATGAAAATAAATATTCCCGTGGGATGGAGCAGTGAGCAGCAGGAAAAACTGGTAAAAAGTGACATGGTTGGACTACATATGGCATCCCTTCCGTATCCTATTTTATTCTGCTAATCCTGCAGATGCAATAGAGTGGATTTTTACAGGGAGAAAAGACAATTGGGGAATGGACTTTCTAAAGAGGATTTGGCACCACTTTGGTGCTTAGATGAAGGTCAAATGTTCAGAAGAGGCCAGCATCAAGCAGCTCCAACCATGACACTTGTGCACAGATTTTTTTAAAGAAGTCAGCATCTTGTATGCTGAGCTTGTTCTGTTAATCTTATTTGTTTTGGTGGCAAAGCTGAAGCTAAGCTCTTCTGAAAATCTGACTGCTGTAGCCAATTATGTTGACAGAAGCCCAGTTGATGCACATTGAACTGTGATTTGGAATGGTCAGAGAAATGGAAATTGTGTGTGTGTTTCATAGATTTTGTAACGTTTAGTTTAAGAGAAAACTGAGCAGAACTAAGAGCTCATTGCAAGCCTCTCTTGTGTAGCCTTCTGGAAATCAGCGCCATAATGTTCAGTCAGTGCATTCTTTTCTTCAAATGGTAGGGAGACAAACTGAACAGCATTTCACTGTTGGATATAATTTTATTCTTTTGAAGAATCATATATAATTTAATATATAAATAGTGAATATTTTAAGTGATGGGTGAAATCCAACCCTACTAATGTATTGGATATTTTACCATTAATCTCAGTAGAACCAGTTTTGACACTAATTTTACAGGCACTGGCAAAATAATTGATTTAAAACAATGGAATAAAAGTTGGCTGCTTCACCTAAACATATTGAAGGTTGTTCCCCTGCCTTTCCAAATAAATGACAATTTCTGAAAAAAGTTGAGGATGTTACTATTTTAAAAGATACTCTTGTGGTTTCTCCAGCCACACATTCATCTATAAGTCCTTGTGAAGAAGGCAGGTATGTACTGTGACCATGGCTACTTTTTCAGTTGTGTTGTTTAAACCAAAATGTTCCAGTATGTTGTGGTGTACGTGTATGTACTTGGCTGCAGTAATTTAAAGAGCTTGAGGTAAAACTAATTCTTTCTCTGAATTAATTGAAGAACATGTGAGAGACATTAAATAATGACTCTCAATCCTAGGGATCTAACAGCCAGCCATTACTGAGATTTTTTTATATATATCAGGTGGTTATAAGGTGCTTAATTATAAGGTGCTTAATACATTTTCTAATGTCAGTGTTTAAAAGACCAAAGTTTCACCAAAAAAAAAAATTTTCAGCAACTTTAAAGAAATGTTGAAATAAAAATATATATGTGTAAATATAAACACATGTGCACACACACACATTCCAGTAATGTTCTTTGAAAGACCTGCTGCTCATGTTACTCTTTCCATCTAACTTCTTTTCTTTGCAGCCAAGCAGAATATTCACTGGAGTGTTCAAGACTGGAATAAAGACCTTGGTGGGAAACTCAATAACTCTATATAGGTAATATTATTGTCCACAACAATGACATTAAGGAGAGAAATGAACATACTTGTTATTCGTTTCATTCCCTACCCCTTATTTTTTCCTCCATGATCTTTCTGCACAAAGCACAAGTTCCAGGGTATACTTCTTAATCTCATCTGGATATGCGTATGCTCATTTGCTGGAGGCAGGTTGGAGGGGACATAACAGCATAAAAAGGTCTAACCTTTTTCTGTTAACCAGAAATAGAACCAATACTGTCTAGGCTTTATCTGAAGTTTGTTGGGTTTTTTGTTGGTTTTTTTTCTTTCTTTTTTCTTCCTATATTACTGTTTTATTTCATAGTGTAAGATAAGTTTCTAATTATAGACTCAATTAAAGCCCCAAGTGCTGTGTCGATTTCTAGATAGTATAAGCTTCCACTGTGACCTATTTTCATGCAGCAAAGTCACTGGTTTGATACTCATTTCTAGGTGCGACTTAAAAACAGCAGCAATTTTAAACTGTGAGAAGTGTCTGTTCAGGTCAATGGATAAACAGTAGTGTGCTCCCATTTTAGCTAGCTTATCATCTGGAATGTAGCAGCAACTGGTGATGCTAAATGCATTGATATCACTTGAAGAATCCTATTAAACACAGACCGAAGTGTAAGTGGTTCATTGCCCTAAAAACAAACGTGGGAAATTTTGCAGGCTACGGATCTTTTCTTTTTCTAACTGACACCAAGCAGAGAGGCAGCAGGGATTGGGTTCTTCGTGTCTTTCTTGTGTCTTTCTCAGTAGTTTCTTTTTCTCCTTGCAAATTTTGGCTCATACCTAGCCTGCAAATATGAATTTCAACACCTAGATGCTGAATATGGCTTGTGTGTCCTTATGGATACTGTCTGCAGCATACAGGAAAAGCTAGAAGAGCTAGAATGCTGGAAAGAAATTATTAGTAAACAAAACTCTTTTTTTCCTTTCTACTGCATTCACAGATTATTCCTCCTAATTTTCTCCTTTTACTGTGCAAAGTAACCAGAAATGCTGATATCAGATGTTTTGTCTGAACCTCAGCCAGTTATCTTAAGCTAATTATTACGGATTTTAGGCCTGTTTGCATCTTCACAGGCAATTAAACAATATTAGAGAGTAGTCATTACAAAAGGGATCAGACTGAGTCTGAATTGAGGCTCTTACACTTTTCTTCATGACTAGAGCTATAGTAAAAAAGATCCCACCTATACACACAACACAAATATTTTGAGAACTGAGATTTTTTTTTTTTTTCACAATGCTTTCTCAATAGCAACAAAAGGAGAGAAGTTATAAACAGATAAATCTGTTTGGACTGTATCTGTCGAATCGATCATGTTCAGTGGGTTAAAAAAAAGAAATTAATCCTCTCTCCAACCACCCCCTTCAAAAAACAACCTGGGGGCAGTCCGAAAGAATAATCATTGACTGTGAGTTGCATTTACATTTTCAGCAAGCACCAGAATAAATGTTAAGTCATTTATAATATGATGATAATCCTTGCTTCCCATTGACAGAAATATATTTTTCAATTGTTTATTTTATAAAGGAACCCTTCTGGAATTTCAATATATGCATTTTTTTTTTTATTACCTCTTTTTTTCCTTACACTGAAATAATTTTTTTCAGGCCATCTTTATTTCCCACCTTTTTAAAAATAATCAAATCCTGAAACTCGAGCGATATTCTGTAAACTTTAATTCTATTGTTGTCCAATAATATATAAACCCTGACTGTACATACCTCATTGTAATGCAGAAACCACTTAGCAAAGAACAAAGAGAATTTTTAGTATGAGTTTAGTATGAGAAGGAAAGAAGGCAGATCAAAAAGATCTTTTAGCATTTCCGTGTAAAAGATTTAAAAACAGAGCTCTCCTTCAAACTCATGAAAATGAGTTTTAATCTCAGTAAGAAAATGAATGCAGTGATGTGCAAAATGAGCATATGAGTATCAATAAGATTTTTATGTGCTAATGTTTTTTTCTGGAGAAGAGTATGGTAGACACAACAGGAAAGATCCTGCCAGAGGTGTGTGCATGTGAGGCACAAAAGGGCTGGTGACAAGATCAGATACTAGCATAGATTGTGGGGATGGAGAAGATGGGATAAATGTTGATGTAAAAAAACCGAACATCTTTATTTGTGTTTGCTTTTGGAAATGGTAGCTTGATGAGAACTAGGTGCTGAGAGGCAGTGCTGTTAACAGGTCTGTGGAAGGACTTGTGTGGGGAGAATCGCAGCTGGACTGAAGCAGTTATGTGAAGTACAGGCCTGGAGACCTTGCTGGTGTGGCCTGGGCTATTTTGGAAGAAATCACAAGATTTAGGTCTGACATGGATGGATGAGTCCAGAGATTATTCATAGATCCTGTTTAAAATAGGATTGAAATTTGCGCACTATTTCTTTTTCTATAATGTATCACAAAGTGTGAAGGCAATCTGCATTTTCAGAGCAACCAAACCAAAATCCTACTTGATTTCCCTCTTGGTTATGCAGATTATGTTGAATATTGAAGAGTTTTTGCATTTAATGTTATTTCACTTTGTTTGCAGTGGTTAAATAAACACGTTTTTAGTTTAGAAATATTTATAACAGTATAATAATTGTAGTTTCTTTTCAAGTCTTGTTAATGCTTTTGGTTTACTTACATATAAAGAACTAGATCTTTCTGCAGGTACTTCTTTTTATATAGCTTCAGCTTTTTATTTGTTAAAATGGTTTATTCAACACATTTTGACATACATGTGAACAATTCTTTGTAATGTCTTGTATGAATATACATATTCTAAGTTACCTGAAGCCTCTCACCTTACAAATAAAAGAGAAAGAAAGGATTAAGTTAGAGGGCAGTCATGTAGATAAAGCAAGCTCAAATCTGAATGCAACAGAAAATCTCCAAACCCCTTCTGAAAGCTCCAGCTATGACTGAATAAACTTCTTGTTAAACTTTAAGTATTTTTAGACAATTTTTCTATTCATTTTCACAATACTTATTCAATTAAACACATATATATGTGACTTTAATAAATGAAATAGTGTGTTAAGTATGTAAATGAGACACTTTTTTTTACCGTGATCTTTACTTAAACCTTCCTCTCCAAAGATAACTACTAAAATAGGTCACCGTATAAAAATAGTATAGTAAGCAAGCTACTAAGGACTAGATTCTGTTTGCAAACTGAGTGGTATAAATCCACCCTAACTCCATTGATTTCAGTGGTTTAACTTAGATTAAACTGTGTTGTTATTAATGAACGTGCATCTAGTGCAGATGAGATACTAATTCCTCCAAAGTCCTAACACCAAGGAGCAGGATTTAGCTGGCAAAAAATAAGAAAGCGGAAGGAAATGCCTACCTTCTTTCATTCCATCTGCAAATTTCTACTTGAATCCTGTACTGCAGGAGTGTCTGACCTTTCAAGCAGATGGATGCCAGGTCTCACAAGGAGGTACACAGGAGACATACATCTTCAGCCTTCCTCTGCTAGATGACAAAAAGAGTGCCCATCATGGAGCTGCAGCCACCCCCTACCCCATGACTGGCATACAGCCTCCGTATTCTGTTTCAACATACGTACTCTTTTAGTTATGTGGGTGGATGAGCACTTATCACATGTCGGGGATGCCCAGATTTCTGCAGCTGTATCACACAGAAGTCTGGACAAAGCTGCAGGGAGAGGGGTTGATGAGCCCTTGGGAAAGTCAATGAGTGCTAGAGCAGTTTCAATTACTCATGCCTTGCTTTTTGATTATGTCTCAGGTGTCCCTGAGGACTAAGTCATGCAGTATATGAAATGATTGTACAGAAGGGATCAAATTAAAGGGCCATTGTAGAAGGTAACATCCTTGGACTGTGCTAGTCCAAAGGATGATGTGCCACAGGTACTCCTTGTCCGTGCCAGCAGCTGTGCCCTGGGGCATAACCCTTGTGGAGCTCTTATTTGTTAATCAAACTCTACTTCTTCCCTGGTAGGTCAATAATGTAATTAAAAAAATAGCTTTTAATGTTTTTTTTTTTTATTATTATTTGCAACTAATGCCTTCTTCCAGGTTCAGTGCAACTTTCATTACTTCTTAAGCCATTTATTAAATATAAGGAGCAAAAACTAAGCCAAAAGTTTCAGTTTTAGTGATATTTGACAGCTGGAGAAACGCCAAGGCTAGCAACTGCCAAACAGAGGCAGTTCCGAATAGAAGTTCAAAACAAAAAATTGATTTTCGTCAAAAAATCTTTCATAAATCGTTTGGTTTGGGGCAGCTGAATCAAAATATTTTTCTCCCATCAACTTTGCCAAAATATAGTCTATTATTTAGAAATTCTTTCTACTTAGAAGATTCAGATTCTTAAGACTTTTTACATTTAGTTGGCCTTGAAATTAGAAAAAGAGGTCCAATACCTAATTATTCTAATTTCTTCAAATACCTTCCTGGCAACAGAGCCTTTTGAGCGACCTCAGAGATAGCATAGGTTTTTCTCCCACCAAGGATGCATACTGCTGCAGGGTGCAGTTACTAAGCTTTATCCTCATTGCACAGGCCTTCATAATGATACAATTTTCAATCGTAGTTTTATGCAACATCACATAATTTGATGCAGCTGTATTAATACATAGCAGTTAAGAATCAAGCCCATCACACACCTCTTACATCCTTTAAGTATTGCTGAAGAATCCCTCATATAGTTTGTCATTAGCAGTAGCATTAATGCAAGTGGGTAAGTTTGAATGAATAATCAATGCTTTCTGATACTAATTCCAAAGTTCGTGAGGAGGCAGTCAAAGCAGTAACAAGATGCATGTCAGACTAAGCAAAGCACTCAGGATATGTCTAAGAAGAAAAGCGAAATATTGTTCCACAAGAAATGCCCAAACGTCTGAAAGATTTTTATGACAAGAAGGAGTACTGAAGAATGTGATAATTCAGATAAGCTTTTTTTTTTTTTTTCTGATAAAAAGAATCTCCCTGGTGTCTGCTTTCATTTATCCTTGTATTCTCCAAGCGTGTGTTTTTTACAATCTCTTTGTTGCTGTAACGCTAGTTGATTGAAATTCTCAATTTGTAGGTCTCCTTGAACATGTTTATTCAGGGGATGGGACTTGCACAAAACAATACACTTGTATGAGGCAATCCCGTCGCATCAGCCTTCATTATAATTTTTAGATTGTCTAACTGGGATACTTGTCAGTGATTGCTGTAGTTCCCGTGCTCCCACAAAATGGCCTCGATTGTTATGTGCTGACCTTTGATGCTACGTTGGCCTTAGCTTTACCATAATGGCTGAATTAGATGAGCATCCAATGTGCCACAACTGCAACTTTTCTCCACTAATACAATGGGATGTTTTGAGCACAGGAGCTGAGGTCTTTCTTCATATGAGTATGTGATACAGCTGTTGGTTTTTTGTGGGTTTTTTTTTCCCCTCAATGTATTTTTTTTTTTTAATTAAAATACCGTTGTTACTATCTATTTCAAGCTCATAAGTTTATGCACGATGCAGCTTACTGCATTGGTCTTCTTCAAAGAAGGATGCAGAGTGTCTGAGTTTCATATTTTCCACAGCTAGATGATGTGCCTATCCGTTCCCCTCTCTGCCACATCGCATGTCTTTAAATCTATCATGAGTCATTTTTCTTATGTGGAAACTAATTAACATCTTGGGAACAGATTGCTTGCATTGTCTTGATATTTTTTTAAGTAACCAGATGCTGTAATTACTGTGTATACAGTTCTTTTTGCCTGTAGGTTGTCAGATAGCAACCCCCATCACTTTAATTAAGAGCATAAAGTTCATTTAAATAGTGAAAGATGAGAAAATTTGTTTAGGACTCTTTGAATGTAATAGGAAGAAAGATCTGTCCTGAAGGTAAAAACAAAACAAACCTAATTCAAATCATTCATGCTAGAATACTTAATACCTTTCCTTTTTAGTGCTACTATTCTTTATTTGAAATTCTCCTACCTTTAATTATATTCCTTTTGTTTAGTTTTTATCATGTATGTACTAGTACTCTCTGTTGGTTTACTGTAAAATAGATCTAGATCTTCAATAATTACATTCCTGGTGAAACCTGTATTTATTGGTCCTTGTTCTCTATACCACTGTCTACTTTGATTAGGTCATTACTAGTGCCTCATTTCTTCTGATTTTTCCCAAGCAGCTGAACAAACTGGACTGCTATTAAGAAAAAAGATAGCTCATTGTTAATTACTTTTTAGGTGACAAGAGGCAATAAGCATTCTCTGAGATCTGGTTTAAAAAGATCCGTATACAGAAGCAAAGGGAAGGAGGGACAAGGCATCAAAACATGAAGACATTTATCAGTTAAATCAACTGGCTTTCCTCCTAGCCATTACTGGTCATTTTTTCATAGGCAGATTTACTTACGAACAGTGTCAGCCTGACTGTATTTTAATTGGTCCTGTATACAATGTCCACTATAGTGCAACACAGCACCTTTTGGATGAGAGGGACTTGTTATATCAGACTTTCATCAGAGACTTTCTGAGATCCAAACATGTTGTGTCATGTTTTAATCATCAGTCTTGGCTATAGCATGTTCCAAACAGCTAAGACAGATTTTTCTCATGAGAGGTATTAAAGAAAGATAAGGAAGAGAGAATTCAATGGACTGTGTCATCAGTTAAAATGCCAGACACATGCACAATGAAAGTGCTTGATTTGAGGATGGTATTCACATCAAATCCAAAAATAAGATTGCAGTCTTGCTTCGTGTAAATGCAATGTTTAATTCATGACAGTTGGTTACACCTTTTTTCCTTGTCATAGTCTATGATTATTCAAAATATTTTTTCCTATAAACATGTAAGTTCTTCTCAATTACATGATGATGAATATCATAATCTTCTGTCCTAACTTTCAGCTCAGTATGTTGTTTATTACACAGCTGTGACTGAAATTATAAAGTGATAAAAAACTATTATGTCTGCAAAATATATCTTGTTTGTTTGCTGGGTTTTTTTCCCCTGCACTTTTACTAGTTATGGTGGACCACTAATAAGTAAGAATAGCAGTATCAGTGGCATTTGAAGTCTATGTGAACTGTCTATTAGTGGCAGGGGAACATAATAAAATGAATATTTCCAATAGAAAATCTTGTTTTACACCCTTCTCTCAGAAATCAGGAAAAAGTGTAACATTAAAGCCACACAGGAAATAAAGAAAAAAACGCATTAGCAAGTCAAACCAACCTTGGGAGCCATTAGAAGTCCAGGTGTCATTAACAAGACTAGGTATGTGCCAGGCAAAAACAAAGAGAGACCCGTGTCTTGTTTTGTGTACTTGGTTGGTTGTTTTTCTGTATTTCGGGAACCTTTTAAATGAAGAAGCTAAAAACATATTTTTTCCCCTGACATACTGTCCCCTTATGGACAGACCTCTTTTTTTGATGAGTAACGTCAGTCCCTATGATGTACTGGCGCTGTTAATGGAATGATGAGTTGTGGGAAAGCGTGTGGTTCCAGAAGCAGTCTCCACCTTGGGGATCAGTCACCTAAACACAGTTAAAGAAGGTTTTCCTTTTTTTGTGATTGCTGATGAACCTGCTTAAGTGTCAACACCAAAGGTTCCCAAACTGTGGTTGCCAGACCATGTTAGTAGTCTGTGAATTAAACCACTAGACCACACAATGCTTAGGCTGTTAGTTGCTAAGTTAGATAAGATGGTAGCGTGAGGTTTGAGACATATTAATTGCTGACAGTGGACAAAACAACCTTCTTATTGTTGTGTATGGGGAAAAGAAGCAGGGCAGGGCAATCCTGCAGTAGGAAATCATAGTCAAGGACAGAGCAGCCTGAGGAAGCAGCTGGAACTAAGAATCAACAGGGAAATGTGAGAAAGGACCAGAAACTAGGGCTCAAGGCTGGGGAGATGGGAAACCAGTCCAGGACAGCTGCAGGTTTTTCAGGCAAAGGAAGAAATCCAGTTAAGACGGGAATGATGAAAGGAGGCAGAGGCAAAGACGGTAAACAGTTTGAGTGGGCTGTGTTGCCAAGATGCTTGTTGTGAGGTCTCAGTACTGTTGTACAAAGTGAGAATTACAGAGAAAAGGACCTTCATCCCAGCTTCAGTCTCATCTGTTGCTTACTCACACTGAGTCATCACGTAGCTTGTTTTATGTCCTGAACTAATATAGGCTTAGCAGTAATTGAAAGGCTGGATGGCTTTAATTTTAAAATATCTTGTGATATCAGTAAGCAGAAACACAACTCTCTCCACAGAGCATTTTTATGAGGTTCAGTTTCATTAAAATTTTTATTTTTTCCATGAAAGAGGCAGGAGCTGCAGGATATGCCATCTGGAAAGCAGCCAGCTGGCGACCCTGAGTTTTGCCAAATTCAAGGCACTCTGATCTGCTGCAAAGGAGCTGAGCAGGGACGATGAAGAGCATACAGGTAGTGTTTGAAACCTACATCAGGTCTAAACAAGCTTCACAGGAATCTTTCTGTCTTTGTAAAGCAATTTTGAAAAGTTAGCAATCTCCAAATAAGAATAAACAGCCCCCCTCCCCCTCAAACCACACATCAAATTTAAAAGCAATTCTACATCCATGCACTTTCTACTAGGCTGAAATTGGTATCAGTCAAAATGCTGCTGGACTTCAATTCATTAGTGCCACTGCTGGCAGGCAGTACTGCCTGAAGTGAAAACCCAAACTACTGTAATGCATTGCTGGAGTGTGTTCTAAAGATGATAAGATTATTTATCTTCTGCTAAACTCTAACAATTTAGCTGAGTGCAATTTGATCAATTTGGATGGTACCTCCCTCACAACCAAAACCTAATGCTTTTATAAACCGTGGTGTTTTGGGTGATGACTGCCCTGTGTCTTATTCACAATATTGTGTGTACTCCAGAGGTTGAGACGACTGTTTTGGACTAACAGAATAAAGATGTTGTTATCTAATATTTGTATTCTGAAGGGCAGATGGATGAATGAATGTCACTCTGGGAGCACACCTTATTTCTATGCTGGTAAAGCAAACTAATATGGAAAATCTTGTATTGCATTTCATTTTCCTGTATTTCTTTCTTGAGTTGTAGCCTTCTCTCTTACTGTCAGATTATTTTCTTCAATAGCGACTTCAGTTCAGTGATTATATATATATGTACATAAGTGTGAATTACAAATAAATGTTTTATAAAGTAATTAGTATTTTTGATGGGTTAGAAATTGAAAAGTAAGAAGTGATTGGGAAAAGTAGACAGAACATAGTTCTTTGTTGTGTAACATAGTTTGTTATTCTTCTAAGAAAGCAGTAGCTAGAAATACTATTTTGCTGTGTTTTATGCATTTTAAATAGAGATAAAAGAAATGTCTTTTTAATTTTTTTTATTTAATGAATGGGCAAAGAAAACTGCTGTGAGTGGTATCAATCACAAGAACTAATTGATTCAAATGGCAATAGGGGAAGCAAGGTTAGCCATCGCGCGTTTTCTCAAAACTATTCTGCTCCATCCTATAAGTTGTTCTGCAGCTGATAGTCACATTAACATAGATTTCAAATATGTTTTCAACAGTTTTTAGAAAACAAAATGTAGGAATGGGAACATTCACTTTGAGTTTCCTGACTCCCCATCCATTCGGTATTATCTCTGTGACACCTGCCTGTGAATTGCCCCCCTGCACCTCAATTGAACGTAAGACACATTCCTCCCTTTCCCAGTCTGAAGCTATCACTGTTGCTGCACAGTCGTAAACAACTGTTTTGGTCTAGCTGAGAGGCCGCTGCTTTGAATGGTGGGTAAAGGGTTTGCTATACCAAGTTTGATTGCTCAGTGCCTAGTGGGTTTGGGACAGAAGTCTCAAAAATGACAAGAAATGCTATGTGCTGCGTTGAAATAGTGCAGACCTCCCTGTGATTAACTCTACCCTGCCACTGACCCAGTGGGCTCCAATGGACCGTAGGACTGGAGTGCAGGTTACCAGGTGTCACGTATTGTGGCCTTTTAGCCTATGGACCTCTGCCACCTGCCTCTATGCTGTGCTGTGCCTTTCCTGGGTTTTAAAATGGTCTGCAGATAAGTTAATGCACCTGTCGTCTTGCCCCCAGTGAGATTTGTGCCTGGTCTTTCAGCGGTCTCTCCAGTAATGCTGCTCACATTTTATGGTTTTGATTCCCTCATATTGTAGATATACTTTTATTTTTCTGTAGATGTTCCCTCGAGCCAAAACAGAAGGAAGGGGAAATCTTTGCTGTAAAAGTCTTATATTTATGAGTCTTATGACGACAGGGAGGGGCAAGATCCTTAAAAAAATAACTCCAGTTGTTTTTAAATCTTTGTTCACACTTTAAAATTACCTGTGGAACACAGTTTTGAGTCTATAAAACAAACAAACAAAAAATCTTGTGATGTTGTTATTAATAAAGCAGGTGGCTCGTCTTTCAAAATCCCATTTTAGCCAGGCAGTGATTTTCAATGAAACCTGACGTTCATTTTTGCCAGACTTAGCAGCCCCCAAGGCCTGTTGAAAGTCATCTGAAAAAAGCCTTCTTAATAGATCAGTTTTCTTTGCTGAAGCTGTAGCATCTCCTGTATTTACAGAGATTCGGTTCTTTTACATCTCTATTAGTTGAGCACCAAGCTAACTCTGGTGACATAGATTGACAAAGTAGGCTAGTTATACAACATTGAAGAACGATATATCCTGGAAACGATTTAGTGAGCACCTTTATATATTGGCAACTATATTTTTGTTTTCCCATTTATTGTAGAGAATTAATCCTTGGGAATCTATTGACATAATTGATGTCAGCTGGGGAATTGGAGCCAGCCTTGCAAATATGTTAATTATCACTGCAAATGATAGAGAGCACTGGGACAAGTACAGATTTGGTTTGAATCCATTGACTTCTCTGAGCTGATAGAGGATTTTGCATGTTAATCACATGAATTTTGTTCAAAAATGCCTCCCAGTCTCCTGGTTCACGTTTTATTAAAAAAGACAGTCTGCTAGCTGCTCATTAAGATACTCTGCTTAACAGAGTGGATAAGCAGTCATACTTTTTGAACAAGTGTGGCTATTTACTTATAACTATGTGAGCAGAATAATAATGAGTTAAGAAATTTTGATGAAAGGCATTGCTTTTGTGGTCTTGCTTCTGGCACAGAATAAGAAAAGGATGTTTTTGGTTGAGCTCAGCTATGGTTTTTATCTCAAAAAAATAAGCATGGATCTTTCTTTGCTCTTACATCTTCACAGTCTCGTTTTAGTGAGTTTAACTTTTCAAGAACTACACCAGCTCGCAGCATACCCATCTCCCTCTGGACTTCAAAACTTGCAGTGGTATCAAGCTTTACTCATCAAACAAATTTCAAGCATTTATCAGCAGTCCCAGCTAACCGGGGAGGTCCTGGTTGACTGGAGGTTAGCAAATGTGATGCCCATCTACAAGAAGAGCTGGAAGGAGGATCTGGGGAAGTACAGGCTTGTCAGTTTGACCTCGGTGCCAGGGAAGGTTATGGAGCAGCTCATCTTGAGTGTCATCACATGGCATGTACAGGACAACCAGGGGATCAGGCCAGTCAGCATGGGTTTAGGAAAGGCAGGTCCTGCTTGACCAACCTGATCTCCTTCTATGACAAAGTGACCCGCTTAGCGGATGAGGGAAAGGCTGTGGATGTTGTCTACTTAGACTTCAGTAAAGCCTTTGACACTGTTTCCCACAGCATTCTCCTGGAGAAACTGGCTGCTCATGGCTTGGACGGGTGTACTCTTCGCTGGGTTAAGAACTGGCTGGATGGCCGGGCCCAAAGAGTGGTGGTGAATGGAGTTCAATCCAGTGGGCGGCCGGTCACAAGCGGTGTTCCCCAGGGCTCGGTGTTGGGGCCAGTTCTGTTTAATATCTTTATCAACAATGTGGATGAAGGGATCGAGTGCACCCTCAGTAAGTTTGCAGATGACACCAAACTGGGCAGGAGTGTTGATCTGCTTGAGGGCAGGAAGGCTCTACAGAGGGACCTGGACAGGCTGGATGGATGGGCTGAGGCCAATTGTATGAGGTTCAACAAGGCTGAGTGCCGGGTCCTGCACTTGGGTCACAACAACTCCATGCAATGCTACAGGCTTGGGGAAGAGTGGCTGGAAAGCTGCCTGGCAGAGAAGGACCTGGGGATGTTGGTTGACAGCAGGCTGAACATGAGCCAGCAGTGTGCCCAGGTGGCCAATAGCATGCTGGCTTGTATCAGAAATAGTGTGGCCAGCAGGAGTAGGGAAGTGATTGTGCCCCTGTACTCGGCACTGGTGAGGCCGCACCTCGAATCCTGTGTTCAGTTTTGGGCCCCCCACTACAAGAGAGACATTGAGGTGCTGGAGCATATCCAAAGAAGGGCAACCAAGCTGGTGAAGGGTCTGGAGCAGAAGTCTTATGAGGAGTGGCTGAGGGAACTGGGGTTGTTTAGCCTGGAGAAAAGGAGGCTGAGGGGAGACCTTATCGCTCTCTGCAACTACCTGAGAGGAGGTTGTAGAGAGGTGGGGGTCGGTCTCTTCTCCCAGGTAACAAGTGATAGGACAAGAGGAAACGGCCTCAAGTTGCACCAGGGGAGTTTTAGATTGGATATTAGGAAAAATTTCTTCACTGGAAGTGTTGTCAAGCATTGGAACAGGCTGCCCAGGGAAGTGGTTGAGTCACCATCCCTGGAGGTATTTAAAAGATGTGTAGATGTGGTGCTTAGGGACATGTTTAGTGGTGGACTTGGCAGTGCTAGGGTAACGGTTGGACTTGATGATCTTAAAGGTCTTTTCGATTCGGTCTATGATTCTAAGTTGGAACTTGCATCTTTCCCCTATGTGCTGTTCAAGCAGAAGCCGTGTGGGATGAACACAGATGTCAGCAGGAGGGCTTGAACTCTTCCGCTGCATCATTTCAGGTTTGGGGATATGGGCATGGTTTGAAGGACTAAGAAGAGAGGCATCAGACACCTCCTTAGCTCTGTAGAGCATGACAGCTCTTGCTGTCATGTTAGATGTGGCATCTGGAGTTCTCCACAAACTCTTGGTACTGCCAAAGTGATCCTTTTTATGTATCCTAGGTGGTGAGTCAACCTGTTACTTGTAAGAGATGCTTACTAAGCCGTAGGACGAATATTGATTGAACTCGTGGAAAGCTTCCTCAGTAGGAACTGGTCTCAATAAAAGCTGGTCAGGTGTTTGAAATGTCATGTATTTTCCACAGAGGGCAAATAATGTTCCTTTTTCAGCTGTAAAATCAGTGTCTCTGAGCTTTGCATAGTAGGAGAGGACAGAGAGAAACTCCTGAAGGGATCACATCTAGGACTTTCCATTTACATGAGTCATATGCTGCATCCTAAATCGATCAAATAGCACTGAAGGAGATGTCATATACAAGTATATGAGATAAGGAGAGAATGCAACATGAGGAACTGGAAAGTAGAAAAAGTCTGGAAAGCTATATTCTGAAGGAGAAATGAGACTTGGTGTCTCTTACCACCTGCTTGAATTCATAAGTCACTTACTGTATCCAATATACAGAAAAATTCTTCAAAGTGGCACTGTTTCTGCATCTGGCTTCTGAAATCCCTCATTTTGTGTCTAAACTTGGGTACTCAGTGAAGTGTGCTTTCAGAATTTTCTTGCATATTTGTTAGAATAATCATCATAATGAGTTCAGTAACTCTCTCTTAATGTGGCTATTGTTCTTCCCTGGCTTCAACCGGAAATTATAAGTTAAGTTGAGCTGTTTTTTTTTCAATATATTAACATTGTATGAGAAGGTCCATCTAAGGCACACTACCTCATGCTTTGGTGAGTTTCGCCATGATCTGATAATAAATGACGGAGCTAGTGTGCCCATGTTGAGGAAGGAACTACTTCATTATGACAATATAGTGACAAAAAAATTTGCTCCTGCATGAATTAAGATGAACTGTTTTTTCTAACTTTAGCTTGTGCTATGTCTGTTGGTTTATCTGCAGATAAGTGTTGACATTATTCTCCAATGTACAGAGGTTTTTGGTTTGATACTTCAGCTCTGTATAAGAAACTACCTATAGAAAATATGCATGTGAACTAGCAGAGATCAACACTAGGCAACTTTCCTCTTTCATACTGTTTTGTCTGTTTTTTATTAGTAGTATATGCCAGCAATTTTATAACATGACAGACTCTCCTCTTTCCTGTTAGTTTATATATAGTACTGAAAAATTTCCCGTCTACAGAGCTGTAAATTGTGGAAAAAAGCCCCTTTCTACTAGGTGTGTATTTCAGGGTATCTTTAAGTATAGCAGAGTTACCCTCATGTCAGCACTGGTGAAGCCACATCTGCGGTGCTGGGTCCAGTTCTGGGCTCCCCAGTACTAGAGAGAGAGATGGAGCTGCTGGAGAAAATCCAGCAAAGCATCACTAAGATGATGAAGGGATTGGAGCTTCTGTACTATGAGGAAAGGCTGAGACAGCTGTGACTGTTCAGCCTGGAAAAGAGAAGGCTCAGCGGGATCTTATCAATGTGTATAAATACCTAAACGTAAGGTGCAAAGAAGACAGAGCCAGGCTCTTTTCAGTGGTGCCCAGTGACAGAACCAGAGGCAATGGGCACAATACTGCAACACAGGAGGTTCCCTTTGAATATCAGGACAGACTTTTGCACTGTGAGGATGACGGAGCACTGGCACAGATTGCTCAGGGAGGCTGTGGAGTATCCATCCTTGGAGATACTCAGAAGCTGTCTGGACAGAGTCCCGGGCTACCTGCTCTAGGTGGCCCTGCTTGAGCAGAGGGTTTGAGCAAGATGACCTCCAGAGGCCCCTTCCAACCTCTACCATTCTGTGGTTCTCTGATTCTGTGAAATACCAGTCTTCATGATTTTGGGTTGAAATCCATGTGGAATTGAAGTGCTTTGCATTTCCATTCAAAGTCCTCAGCAGATGCTGGTTTGCACTTGCTGAACTGCAGTGGAAGCTACTGGACCCACCACAACAGCTTTTATGTGTGGTGTTTGAAAAAAGAATTAACATCAACAACCTGTATACCAAATTGTCAGTGTGCTTGCACTCGGGCACAGGAAAAAACCTGGTCTCGTCCACTTCACTTGAGTCTGCCTCTTCTGTAGCCAGTGTCTATCTCTTTATTTCTAAACAAGGCTGTGAATGGGTCATGCTTGATCTTCCCAATTCACAGGGCTTGATCAGCAATACCTGTCTTTGATAGAGGGGTTTGCTATGGAATAACTTCAGGTTATAGATGTCCTGATTCAGTCTCCTAAATATAGACATCTGGTGCCATTTGATATGCTTTGCAGTGTCCCCTGTCCTCCAGCTGCTTGTCCCAGGAGGGCACTCCCATTGGCCTTGACTCATCTTTGCCATCACTGTGCAGATATCTTTGATAACAGAGGTCTCAAATGGTGCTAGACGCTTGTGTAGGCAACTGAATTGATGCAAAAATCTCTTGTACCTCAGAAATACAGCCATGCTGGCCATCTAATAAATTTAACATTACTGGAACATTACAGTCTTCTGTTGTTTCTGTTACCCTCTGGTTTCTCAGAGCATATATGTCTATCTGGTAGTAAATTCTGGATCGTTCAATAGCTGCCTTTATATTCTTGATGATCAGTCTAGGAGGATATTTTCTTCTTCTACTTTTCATCCAAATTAGTTTTGAGCATGATACAGACATAGGACTCTTGGAGGCAGATGTGGACTTACTGGAAGGTAAAGAGGCTACAGGAAGGTGCCACTTGATACGGCACACCTTAGTCTTTATGTCAGGGCTTCTTTGCAGCTCCCAAATCCAAACGGCAGTTGAATCCACAACTTTACTTATGTTTAACTACCTGAGACCTTCTGATCCCCGAAGTGCTGTCAGACACCTACAGCTTGCTGTTTATTTAACTACTTATTTATTTTGTTTTACGGTAATTGCACAAGTAAATGTAGTTCTCATGTAAGGGCCTTCGCTGATTACAAGTCCACCTTACTCACAGAAAGGTAATTTACTGCCTGCAGGGCAGGACTCGGGTATACCCGGGCTTCCTCAGTAGCAAATGGATCATTCCATTCCAGTGCTCATTCACTTGCTGGCCTCTCTCAGACTGCTTGCAAAAGCACTTATCCTGCAAATGCTTACTCATGTAAGTAATAATACTCTAATTAGAAAGTAAGTGGGGTTTGGAGACATTAGGATTTTTTTTTTAAGTGAGTAAGCATTTGCAGGGCAAAACCCAAGGGCACCAGAAATGATGATAGTTTTCTCCATAGTACATTGTCTATTTTTATCTTGAAGTCTGGATCTTTACATAACTTTCTATTAAACTGCTTGAGAACTTCCCTTCCTAGACCAGTCAGGAAGCCCAATGGGCAGACATTCTTATGCTTCAAAGCATTTTCTAATGACTCCTTTTAAAATGAAATGAAACATTAGCCTGAATTATAGCTGTGATTTGCTTCTAAGTTCCTTTTTAAGCACTAAAATATATCCTTCCAGTGACGGTGTCCTTTCTTCTGTCCCTCTGAATCTCACTCCAAGCTTATCGAATAACTGCTTTAACAGAAGTTGGCATTCAGGTTCATTACTTGTCCTTTTAAAATGAGATTATTTACAAATGTCTTCCCAACACCTAACAACTTACATGAAAGTGTACTTTTTCATCTGCAAGGGTGAAAAAGACAATGAAGATCTGTCCATTCAGGGGCAGTTTTGCCACAAAGACTGAAAGATAGTCATCAAAGCAAAAATTTCAGTAATCCGGTGAGTGGAGGACTGTGAGCTACCCAGGCAGACATTAACTGGTGTGCATATGCTTGACTTGCTGCTGCTTCTGTTACCACTCTTTTTAATAGTACTCTGATTGCCTTTAAAAACAAGTCCCTTGTAAGAATGCTTTCGTATCTTAAACTGTTCTTGTGATTTTACTCTTCAGCTATTTTCTTCCTTCAACAGTTTATAAAGATTGTTTAACTCAAACTCCAGAAACATTAAAGCAAAGGGTGATGTTTTGCCAAGCCATATGTTCTTAAATGGTGTATTTTATGCAGTTGATAATAAATACTTTAAGGCATAGTAGCTAAAAAAAAAAATTTCCAACCTAATGTAAGCAGGCACACTTCCAGTGATTTCAGCACTTACATTAGGGATGAATTATAGGCTATTACTGTCTGTTTTCACTCAGGACTGGGCATAGCGTTCAAACTGTGTAGGTTTCATTGACATTAGGTGTTGGGCTGGGATCTAGAATGAAATTGCTTTTTTCTAGTCTACTCAAGAACTACTTCACTCCATTTCCAGCTTTATTGCTTTGCAGAAGTATTAAAACACTGATATAAAATGTTCACTAGGTATAAATAACTTGCCTGGTATTTGATCATTTTCCTACCTCAACAGCTTTTTAAAGACATTGTTCACCTGCAAACGCTTTAATCCTCTTTTACATGAATAAAAAACTTAAACCTCCAATAAATGTGCTATTCTACATAAAAGTACCAACTCTGGGCCATAAAATGTCTGTTCAATGAATCATAAATTGCAATGCAAGAGTTAATCTCCAAGTAAACAAAGCTTTTAGTCCTCCGTACTTGGTGTGCCAGGGAAACATATATTATAGATTACTTCAGATAGTTAAAGTAGCAATGTTTCTTTTATACTTGTAGAAATACAGTGCACAGGAGTTGCTTATCTAAGGTTTGGTGAGAAGAGAACAGATAGCTTGGAGTGCCAGGCTGACAGTTGGGCTTAGTGTGCTGACACTCGCTTTTTCTCCATCTAGGAAGGCTTTTGTGGGGGCTCCTTCTGCTTTCTCTTTTCTTAGAAACAAGAATGATTTTAATATTGGTGGATCCTAAATTGTTCAAAATTTTCTTTTGTTCTTATTCCTTCATTGCATATCTGTAATTCCTCTCTCTCCTACTCAGATTGTATTCTGTCCTGTGCTTTGCTGCTTTAAATAGATATCCGAGGTGTGAGGTGATGACATTAGGGGTAAAGCGCACCCTTACAGCTCAAATACTGTTTTCACATTTTTTGAAAATTGTTAAATTGGAATTACAATAAAAATCCACTTATACCAGGAAACTATAATCTCATCATAGTAGTCAGAATTGAGAGGGTATCATGGCATCTTTCTGGCTTTGTTTTTGGTCTTCAGATAATCAGAAATTTCTATGTGAATTGTAACCTTTAAGAAAAGGGTTTAAAATCCTTATAAAACTTAAGATTTTTAATTTCCATTTTTCCTAAGGAATGTAAACATGAAACAAGGAAGATGTAAGGAAACGGCTATTACTGGCATTTTGCTCTTTAAAAGAATGATGTATTAAATGGGGTAATGTGTTAAAATGCCATAAGCAGACAAACCTAACTCATTGATCAAAGGACACATATTAATGAATGGAGAAGAATTTGCAGCATACCTGTCATTTTAACAGCACACAATAATTTTCAGGAACACGAAATCCTTAAGTGATTTCTCTTTAAAAAAAAAAAAAAATCTATTTTTTTCCCCCCAGATTCTTAAAAAAGAGACAGATTATAAACACGCTACACAATTACTAATGAATCATCAAATGTTAAGCTTTGATCATCCTCCCATGACTATATAATGTTTTGGTTTCTTGTCTCATTACTGAATGTACTTCCGTGTGTTAGTCTATGCAAAGTCACTTCATGATACCATGGATTTTAATAGCGGAATTATGATAGGTTTTTGGGAAGCAGAGATTGGCCTCAATGTTACAACTGTATCTTTATTCTTCTCTAATAGCTATTGAGGGATCCTTAGAAAATAGTTTTGGTATAATTTTATCACTGGTGTAGAAATGAACAAGATATTAAGGAAATAGACTACTGATATCTGTGGACAGAAAGTACCTACAGAGGAGCTAAGAATTATAAATATTGCTAACTACTACTTCATTAACTAATCAAAAGCATTAGTGAATTCTCACACCATTTTGACACATTTAAATAATGTCCTAATTTAGTTTTATCCTCTGAACAATGAAATACAGAGAGTTTTTCCCAAAGTCATTCAGTTTCTTAAATCTCCTGAGCCATAAACCTACCTGTGCTCCCTGTGTGACTCCAAAATCACACTGCTTGGAGTGAGAGGGGTTGAGAAAAGAAGTTGTGTTATAAAAGAGACCAGAAAAGGTTTAGAGAGAAAAATAAATACAGAAAAATTAAGTAAAAATGACTTCCAGATAGCAACATTTTTAAGAGTAAGAAAAGAATTCTGAAAAACGTCGGTTGCAATCAGTGCCAGCCAATATCTATCCAGGAAGAGACAGTAATTATTTGGCTTTAGTTTTCAGATGTAAGAAATGCAACCTTGGTCCTCACTTGGCAAGTGGCAAAAAACCTATTGACACTGATAGGGTCGACATTTCCCTCAATGTCTTTCTGATGCAAGCCGGATATAAAAACCAAGCAACTTGCATTGCACCCAGTAGGAGTTTTGCCATTGACTTCACTGTAAACAGTGCTGGACCTTTTGCCTTGAGGCCATGAGGCTGAAATCAATGAGATTTCTGCTTTAAATTAGGTCATGTATTCCAAACTCAGTCCTGTAGCGGATTTTCTCTTTCATAGCCTTTTTGTTGTTGTTATGACTACATCAGGGTCAGATCCATAATCTGGCACAGAAGTAGAACAATCAGTTTTCAGTGTACACATTAAGGTGTGCATGGATGCTACGTTGTGTTACAGATTTGATCAATCTGAGCTCAATTCAGCTGTGACGTAATTTCCTTCGGTCTCAGTGACACAAAAGTAGAGATAAATCTGGCCCACTTTTTTCTGTATCAGAGCAAAAATAGGATTTTGAAAATGTAAAAAAAAAAAAGAACATTTGTTTGATGCTGCTTTTCAAATTTTCTTTGAAAAGGTTTAACTAATGCAGATTAGTAATCTGTAGCCAAAATTGGTGTTAACAAAGTTGAACATCTTGTTGTCTTAAATATTGAAATAAAAATGCTAGAAGCTAGCAACCATCTTGTAATAATGTGTCATTTATCTGAGCATATCAGTCTTGTTTAGAAGTGAAAACTTCAATGTAACAGAACTTCTTTTGAAAGGAAAATATAGCCTAAAGGGTATGCATCACAGTTCATTTCAAAAGCCCTAGGAGAACTCACGGAGATTCTTACAAATTATGCTCATTTTTTTAGAATGCATCAATGGAAAAGTACTAAAAGGTTGGAATGTAAGAAAAATGTCAGCATTTCTAACTGTTATTCTTCCATGCGTGTGTATGTGTACACACAGACTCTGTGATGTCCAACAGCATATTTTTGCATAATGGAAATTCTATATATATTCATTTGTGTAGCTTCAAGTTGAGCATTCTTTATAGAAATAGGTAGCATTTTAGTATTTCTGCTTCACTTGCGTGCAATAATTGTCATTGCCATGTTATTTGAAGATACATAGTATGCATTATCAAGTACTTAAGTGGTGTACTTTGGCCTTGTACATTAAGAGGATAATATTTAGTCCAATATGATAATTAGGGAGAACCCCCACCTCCCAGGGAACAGTAAACATCTAACTTGCAAACAAAGACCCACTGGGAAAAGATAGACTAGATTTGGATTTTCACACAAAACTTTTAAAAAATTGCTTATTACATTTATTTAGTTTGATCAGTTTATTTATTTTGATTAAACAGTCAGTGCTTGTAGATTGTTCTCCATTAGCAGGTGTAATTTTCATTTTTCTCTCTCTACTCAAGCCATTTTGCTCCGGGTCCTGTGTTTTGTACTTCATGTATAAGACTGCTTTCACTTTTATCTTACAAGCAGTGGGAGAGCGGGTTAAATTATCTCTGTGTTCTGTAAGGATATGTCAACTTTAAGCACTGGAGCCCGGTGCAGATCTCCTTGAGTCAATGTGGATTTGAATAGATAAAGATGTACAGAGCAGCATTTTACCAGCATACTTACTGGCACAAAAGGCGTTTGCACAGCACTGCTGTACCACTTCCAGCCTTGATCCAGCCTCGTGTGCTGCTAGGCTGGGTCTCACATTCCTTACTGCTGCTGGCTAGTGTATGTGAAGCCAGCTCAGCTCAGCTGTAGCTCATCTACCTACACAGAATATATATAAAAAGTAGGAAGCTACCAAAACCGTGTAAAATCTCATTTTCTGTTGAACTAAGCCATCTCCAATATATACCTTCCATATTCGACCACAAAATTACCTTTGCAGAAGAATGCCTGTACTAACTTCACTGCAGTATATTTAAAAACACATTCATGACATGCAGGCCTTACATAAACCTATAAACACTTTAAATCAGGAAGATTGCTCTAAATCTATCCATAAAAAGATTCCTTGTCTCTACCAGTGTATCATAGAGGAGGTTTCTCTTTGCTGAAAAACATGCTTTGTCTTGAAGAGAATGGCAAAGAGTGAAGTTAGCTGAGTCAAGGCTCACTGGAACTGCCTTGTCAACAGAAAGATTAATGTATAGCCTTATTTAAGCCAAGGTTGGTTACCCATTTTTGGAATATTCTAAAAGAGTTGAGTGAGTTGTTTGGATGGATGTGTCTGTACTTTCTGCTCAGCTACACAAATGTTTTTGACATGGTACCCACTGAGGATTTTGGACGGAAATCTCACAACTTGCAGGTGAGGGTTTCTTGAATGCCTGATAAGGAAATGACCTTCCCTGGGATCTTGGACAAAACACACTCCTAGGTGACTCAGTATCAAGGCAATGCAAAAATGACTGGTATTTGTGAAGTGAAGGAAGTGACCCAGGCCATGCTTAGACTGTGGAAAGTGAACTCTGATGCAAAAAGGAATCCCAATTACTAGGCAAAAAGCATGCAGAACTCCAGTTTGGGTCACAGAACAGTGCATTAAACTGTGGAAAACCCTACAAGGTAAGATAATGGCTAGCATATGAAAAGGACAGAGGTATTGCAATGGAGGACATCACTCTGCAGGAATTTTAAAGATTTGCTTGACACACTTATCATGAACCAAGAGGATGGCAAAATCCCTAGCTCTGGGGCATAATCCCCAGGAAGAATGGCTAATACTGAAATTTATATTTGGACTAATCACCTGAAGGCAAAAGGTGCACAAGTCAGGTTTGCAACCAAAAAATTATGTGAGAAGCACCGTGTGAAAGTAGCCTCAGTTCTACTTTGCAATGAACGTGTGCGCTTCAGCGGAATAAAAGGGTATGTGATTTCTGAAAATGAGGAACAGTAGAGGGGAATTTATACATTATTAATTTTATCTAGCTTCTTTCCCCAGCTCTCTGAGGATGCTACCGCAGTAATCCCAAGTGACATGGCATGCAAAGAGAAAAAGACAAAGAGAAAGACTTTGGGAACTGAAAGTCTAGTGAAAGTCTGCAGTTGTGAGGTACTGTGACAATACAGAAAACGTGCACTCCTGGGTGTCTTTTGCATATTCCACATAAATGTATATATTGGAAGGACACTCCTTTATATAGGCCTTGACTGTGCATGGACACGGCAGAATATATTTGTACCACACAACTGAAAAGATGAAGCATTCATTTATTCGGCTAAGAAGGGAGTTTGTTCCTTCCATAGGGATGTCCAAGGATAACAGTTTTTTGCAATGACATTAGGACATCCTATCAATGGACATGAGAGGATGAGGGAAAACTTTCTTTTTCTTAGAGGAAGCTGTAGGAATAGCTGTTTCCCTGGCTGGAAAGTGTACACTTAATGACAGGTTGGGTCTAAGACAAGAAGTGCAGTAAAAAAGCCTTATGTGCCCAAGGGAAATTTATGGGCAAATGTGTTAATGTAGTAATGAGATTCAACTGTAGTTGACATATCAAAGATAAATGCCACCTTATCTATTTGTTAATGGATCTATTAAAAGCTTTGTTTATACTTTCTGTCTATTTTTTTTTCTCAAGCACTTACACACAGATGGATTGTGCAAACAAATACTTCATTAAGCGTGGGACTTGGAGCCAAGTGAACACTTTTGGGTCCAGAATCATGTCAATTAACCCAATTTAATTGCTTTCTTGATCCACCCACCCACCCCCACCCCCCCTTTTTAACATTTCTTTTTAGGTTTTGGATAAGACCAGAGGGGCACTGAGTAATTCTAGATGACTGAATGACTCTATACATCCTGTTTTATTAAGGAAGATACAATCTCTGCTCTCAAAATGGCACAGTACCATGGAACATAAAAAAACCCACAAACACCAAAATCAAAAAAGCTTAGTTAGAATGAGTCACTGAGGCAAAATTGGCAGGAAATAGACTAAGATTCCCAAGCTCAAGTGAGCTGGTGAGGGGAGAAAAATCCTATTTAGATATGACAACCATTTTGTTTAAAATGATTTCTAAGACACATTTTTCCCACTGCTAAACAGCTACTTTGTCAGTATCAATAGTTCAAAGAAATTTGGCTTTAAGTTGAACTAATGATTCATTTTATGTCTAGTTGCAACATATACACCTAGGTTTGCCACTTGGACACAAAAAATGTTCTGATTGGAGAGAGTTCTAGAGTATATAATAAGAAACTGAGTTTTATCTACAGGTAGCTGTATAACACAGAAAAGACTATTTTGTAATTAAATATAACATGTGCAGTGCAAATGATTAGCTTGATTTTTTTGGAAAACAAAAATTTACTTCCTTAGACCAGGAACCAAATCTTCTGAAAACTGAAAGCAACTGGATATTTTGTTATTTCTTAATGACTAAGAATAACAGTATGAGTTTTCAATTTGCTCTTGTATGGTCTTTTCAATAAATGAAAGATCAAATGGTTTAAAAAGACATATTTAATCCTAGATTTTTGAGACCTGTATCACTAGCATGTGGTCAAATGTAGGACTTCTGAATGAAATTCTGTACAATAATTTCACAAGTTACAAGCTGGTCAAACATTATACATCAAAACCTAAATTTGTAATATTTTCTCTTCTATTATCTCATTGGTATACATCTCATTACCTTTGGCAGGTAATGAGAAATATGTGGCAGAAATATGTGATATTTCTAAATAATTAGATGAAGGACTTTTGCTATGCATGTATTTCTGGGATGGAGTAGAGGATTGATCATGTGATACCATATGCCTTTGCAAATGGATAACTGGTTTTTTTCCCTAGGGTGAAAAAAAGAAGCCACACTTTAAATAATAGTTACTGACTATCAGTTACTGAATATATGAAAATTTTAGGACCACAAACGTTTTTATACATGTTCTTGGTTGTTCAAATGCTCCTAAATAACAAAGAGGATTTTTAATAGTAAAAACTTAAATGTGAAGTTGTTTACACGTCAACATGTAGTGTTGGGTTTTTTAATTTCAGCTTTCTCAGACCCTCCACAGCTTCCTATAAATCCATGTCATTTGAGCAATTCCAGTAACTGTGAAAATCCAGAATTTGCCATTAAGCAAAGAGAATTCTCCTCTGCTGAAAAAACCATGTGATTGAGCACGATGTCTTCAATGTATCTCTCCAAAGAAACATTTAATTTCTCAGTCCTTCTGAACAATGTTAAAATAATAACTTAAACATAAACTCTCATTTGGTTTTCTCATTATGCTCAGTGAAGTTAATGGGACTATATGCATGCTTAAGCATATACTCTAGAGCTTTCTTTATAGGTTGTAGGTCAGAATGGCAGGGGGATAATATTTAATCAAGGAAGCAAGTTTTAGTTCAAACTTCCACCGCACTGTTCTGTCTAATAGCGAAGGAAATTATTTAAAAACTGCTGGCACTAGGTCTGTATTCAGCATGATTTCAAAACCACAGAATGGTCTATTAAATTTTTCTGGCATGTGAAACTTGGAACATGACAAGTTAAGGGACTGTTCCCACAAATCCCTTGCTTGCAAGAATAAGTACTTACGGGGCTGAGCTGAAAATCCTGAAGTTCTTTCTGAGTTTTCACTGGAAGCCAGGTAAAATCAGGGACTTAGAGTGCAGGCACGCAGCTTGGCACCTGGATCATACCTAAGCTCAGTCAGGGTCCAGATCCAGTCAGTATCTCTGCTTAAAAAACCTTGAGAAAAACAATTTAGCAGGAACTCTTAGGAGCATGCCTAATGAGTAACAAAGAGGTGGCTGCCCCACAAATGTGGCTTGGGCCACTATTTTAAATACAATTTCAAATCAAAATATGGCTGAAAAAGGAAATCTCTCTTTTAGTTGATAGCCTAGTAGTTGGAATACTTATTTAGAAAGTGACAAATTCTGGTTCACATCCCTTTTCTGCCATTTCAGAATTAAATCTATATCCCTTTTAGGAGTAGACATTAGCCATCGGCCCTATAGACTCTTCCAAGGAAGGAGCATGTTTTCAGTGTTTCAGCTGATTGTGGGTCATAATTACTATAAGATATATAAATTCTTATATGATAAATAATTGACATATTTCTGCCATAGAAGAAAGAAGAGTCAGCATCACTTCATTAGGAAGACCTGTGGGAATTTTTACTTCTGCTCCCTGCAGTATTTCTGTATTTTACTTTTAGCAGTCTCTAAATAGCTTTGTGAACTGCCAGTTTTCTAATAGAGTTCCCTTTGAATCCACCTCTGAGGCAGGTCTTCACATAGCACATTGTTACTGATTCTCTTTTGGGAGTGAAATATTTATAATTTAGGCATTGTATTCTGTAATTTTAGGTGATTGTGTTATGTGTTAGATATGTGCTATATATTAGATTTCATCCTTTGTCTTCACTGAGACAAGTTTCCCATTGACAGACACAGGAATAGAAATTAAATAAGGTAAGCTGAGCTTTGATCCAAACTGAGTTTCTCTTCCTTTGATAGTTGGATATAGAAAATATTAACCTGCTCCAAAGCATGGTAACACTACCTAATATTTCATGTGTCTTGGGTTTATCGTATTCTTACTAGGCTCTTTACATTATTGTACCTAAAATTTCAAACACGTGTGACTTAGAAAATATAATTATAGTACACACGGTAGGAAAGTTCTATTCTCTGAAACATCATTAAATTCAATTCCAGTGTTTGTAGATCAATTTGGTGAACTTCCATCTTATCAGAATAAATAATACTTCTAGCTATGCATTATTCAACATCTCCATATGCTCAATCCTGCAGTTCACACAGGAAGATTTACTAAAATGGGTACCATCATTTAAGATGAAAATTTTACAGAATCAGACCAGTATTTTTGAGACTTTGATCTAATGTTGACCTAAACTCAGTATTATACTGTCCAAAATATTTTTGAAAATTCTAGACAAAGTCCCAAGCCCTTTGAAGTCAATTGACTTCATCAGGTGCAGAGGTTCACATACCTCTTTTTTCTATTGTAAATTACGTAATTGTAGAGCAAAATATGATACCTTTTAGAAAATGTTTCCTTCTGTATGAATGGATACCTAATATTGCTGGTTAAGTATGAGCGGAAGGACTGACTGTAGTGCCAGATGCACCTAAGTCTAAGAGGGTGTTGCATTGTTCTATTGAGCTGCTGTGGCTTTTAGTATTCAGGCTTTTTGTCTCTGGTCTCTTACAGCAGTGCTCTACAGAGCGCTTCTAGAAATGAAGAGGGGCTCTAGGTATGTAGACGTGAATTATCGATATTTATTTCCCTTTTTTGTGTGCAGCTGTGCTCAAATTTGTATTGACTTTGAGTTCTGAAAACAGATGTATGGCCTTGTATTCAGAAATAAAGCCCAGTGTATGTGCTTTACATCTTTGGTTTTGGCAAACGTAGATTTTTATTCCTGTGCTGTGTTTTGAAGGCTGGAGTTACCTAGAATTATCTTTTCTGCCATTAAACCAAACTAATGCCACAGGTGTCCCATGGGATAAAAATGCCACATTATGAACAGCTCTTTTATAAGTTTTAACTCTCCAATTACTGGTAGGAATCATTGCTTGTTTTATACTAGCATGGGCCAATGAATGACTGAAATGGAGATGAACTGCCAACTGTTTAAGAAACAAATAAGTTACACACGACGTATATAACTCTGTACCTATATAGAGAATGCCTCTGAGAGGTATAGGGTTATGAAATCCTGAAAGATCTAATGTATTCATGCTGAAAAATATGAGATGGAAATAGAAATAGCAGAGGCAGATTTGGAGTGGTTATATGTGTGTAGTGCCTTTTAGTTTTACTGTAGCTAGACAGAAAAAAATAGAAAGACACACATCATTATTAACAACTCTATTTGTGGTTTGTCAGTTTTTAAAAGTCAAGTGGTTCCATGGTGTGTATCTGATACATGTCATGTATTTCCATATCCCTTAGTCCTCCAGTTATTAAAGCTCAATGTGAAAAAATGTGTTGGGAACTCAAGAGGTGTCAAACATTAAATTGTATTTTTATCTCTAGTTTATAGGAAAGACAGAGTCTGGTTGTGGCAGGCTGAAGTAACCCTGGAGAGGAATGCTGCTTTCCTGTGGTCAGCAACACGGCACTGGCTTCTGGGAGCAGTGTGTTGTACAGCTCAGCTGTGCATTGGGTAAAATAGAAGCTGCTTCTTGTCTCCTGTCCCCATTTCCTACATAGGACACAAATGCTATTTTCTTTTTCTCTATTTATGCAGTACCATGGAAATGTTTATTTTGACCAAGACTGAAAGATCACACAGGTGAGGCCAAATTGCAACCGTCAGTACTGTGCCTGGTGGTAGAGCCCCTGCTGCTGCAGATGCAGCGGTGAAGAAGTGCTGACAGCAGCCCCCATCTCGCGTTTCACGCAGTTCTGGTCTCTGCCAGCTGTGAGATGTGCCGATCAACTAGACAGCACATGACCTGACATGCATCGTAATTGTGAACATTACCAGCATCTGCTTCTCACTCCAGGATGAGATTCTTTTTCTGGTGTGTGTTCGAAGAGAAAAGTTTTCACAGGGAAAACGGACACATTGGTTAGCCTCCTGCTGATGGTCTAAATGTCACCCTTCCACCTCTGAACCCTTTCCTCCACAGGCCAAAAGAGCAAAATTGCAAAAATTCTATTATTCAGGGCAAAAAGATTTCAAAGAGGTTAAGTAGCGTGTGCCATTGAATTGTGATCGTTCTCTTCATAGCACATCAAAGAAGGAGGAAGCAGCGAGACAGAGGTGTCATGCAGTCATATTGGAATAACCTAGGAACCCACCAGCATGCTCTGCTAGATGGTCAGGTCACCAGTGTCAATGTCCTGGGATTCAGCTACTGAATGTGACCAAGCTCTGGCCATCCCCTCGACTCTGAATGATCCCTGAACACTGCATGGGTTCAAAATTAAGAGGAATAGAGAATAAACCCTGAACAGAAATGGTTCCATTATGGGCTAGTGAAAGCACTAAAGAAACCTGAGGAAGAATTAAGGCAACTGGAAAGGTAAAGAAATGCCGTTATGTGGTGACTAATGGGGAACCAGCCAAAGGAAAAAGAACTAATGCTAGTGATCAGGGATCTCCTGTACACCTAATTCCAAAGGAATTTCCTTATTTTGGTTCCATATTCTTCATTGATGTTACATAGAAGCACACAGAATGTTTTCTTAAAGTTATATTGGAGTGGTTGTTAGATACCTATTTATACTTACTTTAAATATTAACGTAGCAGTTCTTTCAATAATTAGGTGGTTATTGAAGTAGGGGGAAACACAGACCAAATTATGAATTTTGAGATACGTGTTTAAAAATTGCAAATCTGTCTTACTCCAGGAGGCTTCACGCAAGTGCATTCTCTTTACCAAAAACACCTAAAACAACAGTTTTTGACTAAAAGCCAGGGAAAAGCCATATAATGTAGTTGTAGTAGATTTAATGGGTGATTAGACCTCCATAACTGTATGAGTTTAGTTACATTAACATGCTACTCAGTAAGGATATAGCATAGCCTGTGTTCAATGTGCTTTTAGCTGCTGCAGTTAGGGCCCAATCCCTGACACCGTATTCAAGCATAACTCCGGTGAAACAGAGAGCGAAACCCTGAATTATGGTCACAGAAACAAAGAACAAACAAAATATTCGCAGTCGCTAGTACCATAAAACCTGCATGAGGTTTTCTGCAAGCTCCTGCAACGTACCATATGCCGGAGGGACGCTACAGATGTTGTGGCTGTTGGCAGGGAGATGCACAGCCCAGGAGAGGTCATGTTTCACTCAGTACGTTCCTCTTGCAGCCCCTGGCAATAGGTTTTCTGCAGTTTCCTACAGAGCTGCAAATAGAAACTAAGGCTGTGTCTGACTCACTGAACCTTTAAGAAGGTGACAGGTGAAAAAGAGCTAGCCCTTTTTTTTTTGCATGCTAAGTTCCCACTGCAGAGCAATGGCTTTATTGTAGTTAGGATATGAAATGTATGTTTCTGCTTACTTCTGTAAGGACTAAATTCTTAGTCCAGATTCTATCGTCAGTTATATTATGTTAAACTGACTTCAACTTATGTTACTACTACTTTTTAAAATAAAGCACGGCTTTATTTACTTCATCTTATATTACTACCACTTTTTTAAAATAAAGAAACAATACGTTTCTGACACAGTGACAGGGAAACATATTTATAACAGGGACCACATTGAACACCGAGAAAGACTGATAACCAACATAGGAAATAATGTAGGAGTCACAGATCACACAAAATGTGTGTCAAAAAGAAAGGAATGGGAATTTTCTCTCAAACTGCTAAATTTGTTTGCTAAGGAATTCAGAAAATTCAGGGAAAATCTATTTCACTTTGAAAAGAAGTACAATGGAAGATATCTTTAAAGTTTCTTAACATAGCTATTTCTTTCTTAAATTCTGTGACCGGGGTAATTATAAGCTGAATTTAGCCTTTTATGACTGACCTCCTAATTCTTCTCTCAAAGATCCCTGGGTATACTTTTGCTCTATATTTATCTAAAATCCCATTTCTCAGGGTATCCAGAGGAGAAGAGCAGTGTGCCCTCTTGGGATCCTGTCTCTTGCACATCCTAAAGATTATCTGTCTCCTGATCCAGCTCGAGTAGCATTTCCATTTCATGAGCTAACATGCGGGACCAAGAGGCACCCCTGCAATAACTCCATAGCTTTGAAAACAGAAATTGCTTTTACATAAGTTTTGTTTTTCACCAAGAATTGACTGACCTGAAAGAGCAGTAAATACTCAGTTTTTCTTTATACTTGCTTTTAAAACTATTATTTCATTCAGAAACCTCCCAGTTTATTTGTGAGCTACTAAATGGTGGTGCCTGGAAATACAAGCTTATATCTCTCTAAATGTTCTCTCACTGGGTTAGTGATGTACTTGTGCATGCAGTTTCCTCAGCCTGCTCTAAGTTACGTAGTGAAATATTGAAATATCTTAAATATCAGTGCTAGGATAAATGAACCTGAGATTACAAATCCTGTAGTTGTTCAGTATATTGGATGAAAAGACAAAAATATGTAGACAACTCTGTCCCACAACAATATCTCAGAGACAGGATTGTGATTCAAATAGCTCCCTCTGAGTAGATTTGAGTAAAAGTCTGAGTAAAATGGACTTTTGGCAGGACATTCAACGTGTAATAGGATCATTTCAAATTTAAGCTTCTAGAATAGTAACTGAAACGCTCTAAGGTCAAAGCTGTATTCTGGGGGCTTTCTGAATCTCCGTATTTATGCCCTCTTTGCATGAAATGGGAATTCTGCCTAACTCTGCATCCACCCAGACCCCTGATTCTTTGGGCAGACTCTCAATTGCTTTTTACAGTCAACTGGGTCAAACTCTTGTGTGGCATGAAAGGGGTAGGTGCAGTTTATGAATTGTATCTTCTGTCCTACCCATTGGAAATGCATCCCTTCGCTTCCACTCGTTGGAAAACAAATTTTCTGCTGTTGGGCATAATAACTGAAGGAACAGAGGTGCTTTGAAAGAAAGACAGGTAAGGGTATAGAGAACAGAAATGTTGCTTTCCAGCATGACATTGTTTCACAGTTACAGTCTCTTTTCCCTAGTTTCTAGGAGTAGGAGAAATGACATTACACTTAAAAGATTCTGGGAAGTCAAGTAGATGTTGAATTTTGAGAATACGTAACCTGAAAATTAAACTTTGTAGATACAAAGATAAGTCACTATTTTTGCTTTATTCAAAATAAAATATAGCAGCTGTCTTTTTAGTCAAACTTTCAGTACTAAGATCTGACTCCATTGTACATTCCCGTTTATGATGAATATCTAGTCCTCTAAACCTACCCCCAGCTCCATGAAACAGTTGTGAGCACAGGAGGCAAAGAATATGACTTGTTTAAGGTTAGCCTTGAAGTTTTCCTCAGCCTCGGTCAGCAGTGCTCTCATGGTTTTGGGCTGGTGGGGATCCCCTCTGCCCACCATGCAGGCACAGTATCTTCACTGAACTTGGTGCCAGCGTGTGCATAGCTGCTCCTAGCACATAGAAGAAAGAAGACTCAGAAAGATTATACTGAGGATTATAAAGTTGTGGTGGGGGTGGATGCTGCTAGAGGCAGCCTAACTCCTGCCCTGTGCCTTGCCTTGTAGCTGGTACCAAAGCCCCCCCCGTTGTTTTTCCAATTCCTCTAGCACCGGGAAGCGTAAGAGGAGCGTACCCAAAGCAATGCATGAATATAGCTGAGGTTGCTGTGAAAGAGCAAGCTGGGGTACAGATGCCAGTTTAGCTGCTTTATCACAGCTTTGCACCTGCACAAAGCAGAGGAGGCAGCTGCAGGCAGGTAAGTTAGCCCAGCAAAAAGATGCTTGTGGTTGTTCTGCTTCTGTCTGGTTCGTACAAAAGCACCTGCATATTTACATAATGAATTATGACCTGGAGGCATCTTCTGGAGGGACACAGATTCCCATATTGAATGTGAAGTGGTGCTATGCAAGGAATCATTTTGTGATTTGGTGTCATTTTGTGAAGTGCTTTTCTACCCCACCTAGCTTTCCTCTGTTTGGCCAGGTCAGGAGAAGGCAGATATCTTTGGTACCAAAAGACAGTAAGAGGAAATTCATGTCAATGGTAAATTACAAGCATGTTGCCAGTAAGTTTTGGATTGGAGGGTGAGAAGGGGCAGAACTGCCTTGGGGATTCCAGATTAGAGCTGGATTGCTACCATGGACTGAGCTGAAGCCTTACAAATTTGAGGTCATGTCCTCAGAAGGTACTGTGTATTCTCCTTTCCAAAGGAAGCAAGTATAATAATTTCAGTACTGAGAAATGGTGCTGTTGGAAATTCTTCCATATTATTCTTAGGTAAAACAACAGATGCCTAAGCAAAAAAAGCAAGTATGGCAATGCTCCTATTTGTGAAGGTCTGAATAAGTCAGTTCAGTATAAGCAAAATTTAGAACACGTATTCAAATCACCAGTCTGTTTAATGCGCCTATGCAAAGAACAAGTTAAACAGAGAGATATGACATCCAAATACTCCTTCGCCAGTGGAAAAACAGCCCCAAGTTAATACATGAAAACAGTTATACATCTTCAACATTAAATGAGCAGAAAACATAAACAAGAATAAACAAAAATTAGCCTGCAACTTACGATGCTACACTAAGGGAATGACAGTATGATACATAGAGGTATCATATAACATTTCAGTATTATCATTTTATGATATCTGTACCTTTTCTTTTCAACAGAGGCTGCTCATATTCTCCATTACACCTTTTGTCGGCATATGATGAATAAGTGTGATGGTCCTTTAAATCACAGCTACTAGACTATACAGTAATATTTAAGAAGACTCTTGTGTCTTTCACTCCTTTGGAAAAAAAAAAAAAGAAAAAGGAAAGTTATTAAATGTTGATCGTGGAAAAATCAATCTTTCAAGAAGGGGTTGCGAATATATTTTTTCAGCTGTGGAAGTTTCTGCAAAAATACCTCTTTGCACAAAGACAAATTTAAGGGTGTAAGGTCGGTATAAGTCTTTTTTGCTTTTTTCCTATTTATTAAACCTGTTCTGGAATACTAGTTCTACATACAACTATCGCAGACTTTTTCTTCTGCTCACTAATTCCTTGTTTTATATGCTACATATTTTTATATCATTTAAAAACATTGCTCTCTACAAAACTTTTTTATGCCCCGTTCTTAATTTGCATTCCAACTAATTGCTGTAGGAGTTTCATATTCTTTGCAAAAGGAGATATATCTCCAGATGTATTTTCTTTTGTTTTTCTTTCTGCCTCCTCCTCTGTGTAAATACTATTATAAAAGTACATTTAACAAAAGACTATTCACTATAAAAAACATCCTCATGTAGAACAGCAGTGACATGATACACCACACACCCACTTGTGTAGTCTTTACCAATAACAACAGAAACAGGATCAAGTGATAGAAATATATGTGATTTAAATCAGTCGTTTTGGGAGTGTATTTATTCAAGATCCTTCAAGCGGAGATGAATAGCAGGTTTCTAAATGTGATATTATGAGGGTAAGCAAATGAGTCATTATTTGTATTACAGTGCAATAGAGTTGGGCAAGAACAGCACTACAAGAGGGAATAAGCAGTCATATCTAACTGTTTATTCTATTACATTCATCACCACGGGGTGTATCTGTACATGTCAGGTCAAGGTCAGTGATCCTTGTTCACATGAATCATTCTCAGTGCTAATGAAAACCACCCCTGAGGCAGCGTGTTCAAACACCAACAGCTTCAGCAGACGACCACATCGGACTGACGCACTTCTGCGAGCCAGAATTCACAGGTGAGGCGGACTGGCTGGGAGGAATTCAGGGCTTAGGATGGATAACGGATTAGCGGATGCTGTTGGAGGAGATCAGCGTTGGAGAAAAGGGGGAGAATTTGTAACTAGAGGACAAAACAGTGCTGTTGTGTTGCAGGCAATGGCTCCTTTACACCTTGGCTGTTTGAATTTCTAAGCCAAAGAGAGTCTTTCAAAAACAAAGAACAATAAAAAAAGCAACTTGGTTCTGAGTCAGTTTCCAAAGAATAAGTTTTAAAGTTATGGTAACAATGAATCCTAATTATCTTTTTCCACAAGCTTCTTCAAGTCAAGGAAACAGAGATGGAATACAGTGACACAGGAAGGAGGTTTTATTTTCCCTTTTTTTTTTTTTTTTTTTCCAAAAGAAGGATCAGTGCAACTGTTGCATACATTTTCTCTGCATTTCAAAGTGTCCAGATAGAAAGAAGGATATGCCTGGTGGAGGTGTTGACTATATATAGATATATATGTGTATGAAAAATTAAAAGTCAACTGTGGAATACCTTTTCAGGGCTGTTGCATTGACTGCTATAATTTGACATACCGGCGGATTTATTATCAAGCTTACAAACAAAAGTTATGCACATTATTTGTACTTAGGAAACATACTGCACTGCCAAAGCCTCAGGACTGCAACTGCATTTCAAACTCTCTTTTCTTGCCTGAAAATTGCTAATACTCCGTCTCTCTGTGCCTCTAACTTTTTAATCACTACATCTGCTTTTAAAAGACAGCAATTTTCGGAGAGTATTACGTTTCTTACATTGCAATGATCCTTTTAGAGCAGTTTTGGAGGCCCCACGCCAAAGCAAGGGGAGGAAGGCGATGGCGGGGGAGGCCCCGGGGCTCTGGCGAGGACGAGGGTGCTCCGCGGAGGTGAGGGAGGCAGGCTGCTGTCTCACCACACATGGGCTTGTGGGAAGTGGGAATCTCAGGTTGAGTTACTCATCGTTATGGAGTCAGGAGTGTGCAGAACCAATGATTTTGATGGCAGGAGGTAACGTACACATGTTTTTCAGTGAAGCTGCTGTAGGAGGACTTGCCGGTGGGCAGGAGGAGGTTTTACGCCGAGGACTGGCATTTCCCAAGTGTGGAAGCCTTCTGGTCCCGGGAGCCCACCGCCGCCTCCTCTGGTGTTCTCCCTCCCCACGGTACGAACGGGGGGCTGCCGCCGCTCTGACCCCCCCCGCAGACCGCGGCGGCGCACGGACGCGGCCGGGCAGGGGGACAAGCGCCGGCCCCGCCGCTCCGCAGGCCGCCCCGAGTGAGCGAGGCGGGGGGCGCGGGGCGGCGCTGCCCGGGGCTCCGCGCTGCCCGCCCGCCCGCCCGCGCTGATTGACACCGGGCCGGGCGGAGGCGGGCCCGCCGGGACCGCGCCGCTCCCGCCCGCCCGCCGCCGCCGAGGCGCGGGTCCCGCGCTCCCCGGCCGCCCCCGCGCTCTCCCCGCCAGGCTCGGCGCGGCGCGGCGGTGCGCGGCGCGGCCCCCCGCGGCATGGCCGGCTCGCTGGGCAGGGGGGCGGCGTGCTGGCGGATGCGGAGCGCGGCGGGCGGCAGGAAGGAGAAGCCGCCGGGCGGCAAGCCCCAGCCGCGGCACGGTAAGGGGGCGGCCGCGGCGGGGCTCGGCGGGGCGCGCACCGAGGTGGGACGGGGAGCCCCGAGGTCCGTGCGGGGCACCCCCGCGGCCAACTTGTCTGTGACTTGTTTTGCCCGCTCGGCTGCTCTGGGGCAGGAGGATCTCCTTTTCCTTTCCCCCTCAGCGGGCGCGAAGGGAGGCGAGCTCCCTGCGCCCAAACTCCGCGGAGCTGCGCCTCATGCCTTTCATTTGCCACACGCCGAGGCTAGGGGAGAGGGATAGTGTTGGCGTGCGTTTTGGCATCTTGCTTTGATAGCGGCTTCTTTGATTGTTGCAGAAAGCATTTGCAGCCTGGCAAACGCCAGTGAATCTGGGAAGAGTCCTCGAAATCTTTTTTGGCTTGCATCTGGCTGGTCTTAATGCCCGGGGAGCACTGTTAAAAATACTTGCCCTGGGTGCTCTTGTCCCCCCCTTAATTGTTGGGGGAGATAGATGCTCTCTTCCAAGGCTAAGCAGCAGGCAAACTGTTCTTCCAAAACCAGATTCTGACTTTGAAAACATAGAAGGGAATGGTGTCACACGAACTATTGAAAACAAGTGGTCAGGTTTGTGACCCGTTGTGTGCTGAACGGTGAATGCGGTTACTCGGAGCCAAATCTGTCATGTACCGTTTCCTTACTGTACCGCTTGGCTGTCACTGTTGTCTGCTTTGATGAACAAACCCAACTGCTTGTGGAGATACGGTCGCAGTGTCTGGAAATCTCCCTAGAATTTGTTCTAGCTGTGCGTTCCGCATGGGTTTTAAACCTGCTATTTGGGTAAGTGTGTTTGCAGAAGTCTCTGACCTAACCCCTCAAGGGTAAAGTAACTGTTTAAGTTGTGTTTGAGTTCTGCTTTAATTCGTGCTTGTCTGTTGTTGGATACGTCAGTCCCCAAAGTAACTTTGTGCCTTTTCCAGAGAAAATAATTTGGCTGAAGGAGTGATTTGCACTCTTCACAAGTATATAGAGAGCTGTAACGCACGCAGTAATCTTGACGACAAAGGTGTTGGGATGACGCTGAGCCTGGCGTCTTAGGCGACGGCGTTCTGAAGAAGGTGCTTGCTATGAAAGTAATACCCCCAAGTGCAGGTCTGAAATGAAAGAAAACTAGATGTTGCTTCTCCCACCGACTGTCACCTGGATATTTCTGAGCTAGAGTGATTTTGCAGCCACACCTCCTTTTCTCTTTTGCTTGTTTGTGCCTCTTTCATAAGGCAAAGAGGAAACAGACTAAAAGAGTCTGAGCGAAGGTTTTGTCAGTGGGTATCAAAAAAGCTCTAAAATAAATGACTATGCAAGAAAGGAAGTGTTACCCAGTTAGAGAATAAAAGTGCCTGTTTAAAAATAGTTGTAAATATTTATCCTGCTAATTCTGAGTACAATGCTGGTAGTTGGGAATAACTTGCATGAAGAAGAGGCTTGGGATCCCTTTAAGTTATATACTAGTTATTCATGGGTGTTATACAGTAGCTAGGCACATAGACCAAAATCCTGGATGCAATGAAGTCGGTGGGAATTTTGCTACTGACGTGAGAAGAGCCAGAATTGAACCCACAGACGGTGTGGTGTAAGGTGTTGGGCCAAACTGAAAACCTTTGGCTGATACAGCTATGCAATTATGGCAAAGGTTATAGTACTGCAGTATGCTGCCATGATTAAAGGATTATCAAAGTAGCTCTACCATAAATTAGTTAATTTAGGGAGATATTTTATAACTCGGTTCCAATTTAGCTTAACAAAAAGGTGTGGTGTGCTTCAGTCTGTCAGAGTTGCTTCTTATAAATGTTTTGTCAAGTATCATGTGACAATTCTCATTTAAGTAATTACTGTAACAACATGGAACACTAAATTACACTGCAGAACATATAGTTTGCATCCCAATTAATTTTCAACTGTGCTTTGAGGATAATCACTCTTTCTGCTGTACTGTCTTTGCAAGGTGCACTGGACTTATTTACCAGGTCATTTGCTGTCTGTTAACAGCTCCAAATGTAAGGTAAAAACAAAATTAGACCTAATTGGTATATCCCTAATACTGATTGTGTGCTACAGGGAGATTTTTGGGGAGAGAAAAAGTGAGTATTACTGTAGCATGCTTCTTAAATTTTCAGAGTTACAGAAACACTCTGTTTTCCAAGAGTGGACTGAAGTAAATTTCAGCTTTTGTAGACAGTATTGACCATTTCATGCAAGAATGGAAAATTTACTTAAAATGTTCAATCTAAAGCATTATAGGGGTTATAAGGAAGGCATACCTAAAAGTAAAATTGTGGTATGTGAGCTGTCAGCAATTTTTAACTGGCAAACAGACTTATAGGTTTGACTCATTCATACATGCATGCGTGCAATTATCAAAGTGAAGTGAGAACTATTCAGAAGAGAACTGGGAGGTATCGGAAGTATGAAATACTTTCAATTTTGGGAAGTAATGCTATTCTTTCCTGTTCTCTTTTTGCTGCAAAACCATTTCAATGGGCCACCAGCCTGTGTTGGTAAAAAGTGGCATAGCTCTATGGATCTCAATGGCACTGTTATGATTGACACCAAGATGAAGACCAAGCACAAGATTTCTGTATGTGTTTAGATTCAGATATGTTTATTTGGGCATCGCTTAAGGGTGTAAACTGGCAGGGTGCATATTGAGTTGTGAACGCCTGAGCAAACCTGCTGTTTAACTGAGTCAAGTTACAAGTATTTGCCAGTTTTGACATTCTTCTCACCTTTTATATGAGTAATTATAGAGACTTTTCTATACTTTTCAAATGTTTTAAAACACAAATATGACATTTTCCCTGTGATCTCATGTGCAGAAGTTCTTGTTTTACACTTGTTGCAGTTTCCTACCGTGTAAAGCAATGTAAAGTAGGACTAGCATTTCCACCCATTGTGGTCTAGACAGTAAATTAAGTCTTTGTCAAGACTCCAGCAAAAAGTTCAAGATCCTGTTAAGATGATGAATATTATCGGTCTTGTAAAAAGCCTGTTTTTAAATGATTTAATGTTGGGTTAGCGTTGGCACCTTACCTATAAAATCTCCCAAGAGCTTGAAAACCTAGATGGATGGCTACAGCCAGAATTCTATTACAGATACTCTCTAAGCAGAAGATGTTAAAGAGTAGCACAATGGAAACCACGGTGTAAATCAACTAGTATTTTACTGTACTGCTTAAGAAAACTTTGAAATACTTGTATGAAAAAATCTCCTCCCTTGAGGAATAGATACAGAAAGTTTGTGACCAGAAGTTGTGAAACAGAAAGATGTTTTAAGTTACTTGACACCACCAAAAATAACTTCTGGAGAGAAAGCAATATTTTATATCCCTTTTTAAAGCTATGTGAAAGTTTTGTACTGAAAAAGTAGTTCTGCATCCTTAGTATTAAAACAATTACCAGGGGAAAATAGCACAAGTAAATAGTGCTGGATGTACGTGTACGAGTGTGTGTGTACACATAGGTGATGTTTTAGACAGGAAATGATTACTTCTTTATTTATTTATTTTTTTTAACTGCTCACAAAATGTGCCAAATTTAGGCTGAGGAGTGGAAGTCCTCTGTGCTTCAGCCAGCACAATGAAATCAGTTGGGATCATGCCCAGGTAGGCTGGATAAATAAATGTGAGCTGTAGCAACACAGACCTCTTTTTCACCTGGACCCACTGACTAATTGTAGTCTTCACCTGTCTAGAGCTGTCACAGAACAAGAAAAAAACGATTGTGTCCATTTCTGTTTGGTATTTATTCCATCTGAGTGTAATGGAAAGGTTGTAGCGTGGTAAGTGTAGAAGTCAGCATATTATCGCTCCAGAGAAGTGGACTCCTCCAACTGTGTTGAACTGATGGAATAATGGGGAGGGAGGGAAAAAACCTACAAACCTGTCTGTTGTTTTCCTGTTGTATAAGCTTAGATGTATGCACTTATGCTAATGACTTCTGGTTGCTACTGGACTGGACTAATTCCACAGTTGATAGTAGGGAAATGAAGTTGTGCTTGAGCTTTCCAGTGTCAGATGTTCTCATCTTCACACATTTCTTCTTGAAATATTCAAGAATGTGCTTCAGTATTTTCTCTTGGCTTGTTCCTTTTTTCCTTCTCTGTCTCCTGGGAAATAATGTTCTTGGTCATATTGAGGTAGTCATAACCAAATCTTCTGTTTTGCTGGAGGCGTAGTTCTCTACGCCTCACTTTTTACGTGTGGCTTATTGTAGTATTTGTAAAAGTAAATGTCTGAAATTCATGTAGGCGTTTTGATATATATATATTTATATATATATATGTAAAAATCTGCTTAATACAAAAGAATAGAAGTTCTCTTCTTGAAGTAGGTAAACCTCTTTTCTGTGATCAGCTGCAATAATTTGCAAGTAGACTTTAAATCTTAAAACATTTTTCTAGCCTATATGTTCAGAAAGTGTGAATATTGATGTTATTTCTACTTAGATCTGCTAACACTCTGATGCCTCAGCCACTTTTGGGGTCTCACTAGTCAGTGAGTGTGTGTTTGCCATGTGTAATGCAGACCTTGCTGTGAAGGCGTGGCTTTCAAAACAAATGGATGGGTAAAGGCTTTGACCTGCAGAGCAGGAAGGGTTGGTTTACCAAACATATTTTAACTTGCCTAGCATTTTCCTTGATGTAAGTTCCAGCTGATACCTCTTTACTTATCTTAATCAGCCTATATACATAATAGCTGCAGCTTCTTAAAGAACTTGTCTGATTTAGGAGTTAAGTTCCATTGTGTGTATGTTTTGGCTTATTTTCTGTTGGTTTGGGTTTTTTTGTTTTTGCTTTTCAAATTAGTTCACAATGGTGTTACTGTAAAAAAGGTAATACTCTTCGTGGCCAGAAATGTGCATGATAAAACCAGTAGATACCTGTTACATAGCTGTATGTGCCTTTTTCCCCTTAGTTCATGGACGAAGTTATTTATGATACTGGTAAAACCTAGCATTACAACTTGCAGAGTTAGAAGTAAGTAATCAGAGCTACAAATCCATGGATTATTCTAAATTTGAATTTACAATAGAATGACAAACCCACCATCTAGATCTTAGAAGCAGACTCCAAATACAGTTTTATGATATTCATTTAAATCTAATTTTGGCACAGAAATGTAGTTAAGAAACCAAGGACTTCCCCTCCATTCCATAACCAGATTTATTTTTCTGACCTTTTTTTTAAAGAAGATTTGGAGAGTTTTAATCAGACAGAGGTCACAAATCACTTTGCTGAGAGACGCAAGGTGTGCTTTAAAAGGGGGAAAAAAAATCACTTTCCTGATCATTTGGCTCCTGTTTTTTAAAATTGTGAAGCTAGGTGAAATGATTACTCTGACAGAACTATAGAAACTATCTCATTTTAGTACATTCTGAAGTATTTTATATTTTGAGTAACCCTGGCTCAGGGGCATTTTATACTCGCATCTGGAAGTTTCCAGTCTTAGTATTCAGTTTAGTGTCTCTGTCTTTGTCTTTCCATTTAGCCTTGCCATGTTATAACAATGAATCATCTTGTCCATTAACTAAAGTTGGAATGTCTGTTTATGCACTGAATTTGTTTCATCATGTCGCCATAATAACTGATTGGAACTGTGGCAACTCTGACTGCTTTCCCATATGTATTTGGGCTGGACTTTACACAGTGCTGTTCTGAGCAGCAGAAGGATAAGCCGTCACAAAACCTGGGATATCTTTATCCTCTCTTTCTCCTGAAACTGTAGGGCAGCATTTTCATATTCTGTCTCTGTGTATACGAAATCGGGTAGAGGCTGTAGTATTTCTACTGATACAAAATCATAGCAGAGTTGCAATACACATATATGTGTAACAGTTAAACCAGGAATGTTGTTATTGTAGCTTCACTGTGATGTGTTCTGTTTTGTTGATGGATTTTAAATTAGTGCTGATTAAAATATTGAAGCATTAAATAAAAAGTGAAACAAAACTATAGTGGCATTCCTTGATTAATTTAATAATGTTAATAGAGCAGAGAAGTGACACGGTGCAAATGAAAGGGCCACGTGGCAGGGAGGCTGTGCCAGCAAATGCAAATTCACACCTCTTGCCATGTGAGTGGGCTCGCAGATAGCACTCTGGTTGCTATTTAAGCAGACTGTTTTGCAAATAAATGTTCTTTTGTTAAAAAGGCATTTTACACTGGCTGTACCTTGACTCATAGCATGTAGCCTTAACTTACTTCGTGGTGGTATCATGGAAATGATTTTCTTTATTTCCATGAAAAAAACAATTTTGTTGCATTTGGAAGGTAAATACTGAAGGATCTGCTTAATAAATAAAACTAAAATGTTGTGTAAAACATATGTGTTCTTTTTAAGATGGCTTTGTGATCTTTTCTTGTGCACTGTGATGTCTAAGAATATTTTTGTGTGCTCTCTATGACCAATTTTCATTAAGAGCTGTTGATGCCACATTGCTGTGGAAAGGATCGAAAAGTAGAAGTGAGGAGTAGGAATTAGTGGGTAGAACCTTCTCCTGAAGGCAGATTAAAGTAGAACTGTTAGTTTGTGATAACGAACCCAAGAGCCTGGGGAAAGAAGTGAGAAAAAAGACTTGTTATTGTCAATGACTGCATTGAGCTCTGCTGTACAAACCATTCCAGTATTTTGTTCAATACTTATCACTCTGAAGCTCTGAAACTACAGAGCTGTCTAAACTGCTGGCATTTGTAGTGAGGGGGAGGAATGGGAGGTTGAGAAGAGATACTCTTTCTCCAGAAGCTGGATTGAGTAAATTTGCGTAGTATAACCAGGTGTTCTCACCATTTTCTTCGTTTTGGCTCATAGTCACTGTGGTTTCATGTGAGAGGTCACGGTTGCTGCTAGACAAGAAGTGGGAGTGAGTAAAATTTTTTAGGAGGTAAGTGAGAGGAGGTTCTGTAATGAGAAGCTGTAAGCAGAAGGATCGAGGCACCCTTGCGATGCATTCACATCAGTCAGGATCACAAAGCAGATGAGTTGCTGTGTTCTGTGCTGGGCAGAATGTCTCCGGGCTTCTGCATAATTTTTAAATATAAGACATCCTGATAATGACATCTCAACGTCTTTAATATATGGCTTATGATGTTCAAGCCTGAGTTAGAGGGGATGAGAACGCAATCTTCAATTTTCATTTACGCTAGAGGTGTGAATTTTTGGCTGTCTAGCTATTTGGAATTCCAAGAGATATTCAGGTCTGCAAATCCATTTAAAAACTGGAGGAAAATGGTCTCTAGAACACAAGAAATGCTTTAGGAAAACACGGTCTTTTCCAGTCTGGATGACGTTGGACTTGTGTAGATTCTCTATGGCAGGCTGCTCCCAGTCCAGGTATTGATTTCAGTTAACATTGAAGTAGCCTGAGGGGTGGTCAGTTGTTTGTGTTAATGGTACCGCTGGGTGCAGCCTAAATTGCTTCAAGCCTTTGGCCTACCAAAGCAAGTTCGGACGAAGCAAAAAAGAATTTACCACTGGTTTTATTCATTGCGCAACAGGAGGATGTCTTGTTATTTTTTGCTGAGAAGTAGTAATGGCCTGATCAGAATAGGAGCATATTTTGGGTTTTTTTGTGTGTCTTGTCTTTGTTTTCTTAATGTCCGGGCTGAGAAGCTAGTCCCAGCTCAATTACTTTACTTTTTGGGAGAGGGCTATATTACAAACGTAAAGGCGGGAAAAGGATCGCCTTGCAGAAACTGTAGTGATTGGACTGAGATTCTGATCTTGGAATGACTTGATCTTGTGGGATGTAGCCGCTTGCTGTACGCACCATATCACTCGGTGAGCTTATTTTCTAGGCTTTTTGAATTCTTCTGTTTTGCCACTTGTTCCAGGGACTGAAGCACACAAATGATCTCACGGAAGTGATGATTAAGTGACACCTGAGAGTTTTTCATAGTTCTTAATAGCTTTGAGCAGTTGTTCCATTGCAGGGAGCGTAAATCTGAAGACGCATCTTGGATCATGGCTCGCTTTTTTCCCCTATCTTATTCCTGTAGCACCATGATGCCAATTTGATGGTAGATGGACATTTTTAGCCAACGGCTTTTGTATTCTGCAAACTGAAACTCTATTTTACTCCTTTCTCAGTGTAAAAAGAGGAAAGTTGCAAAATTCTTTATTGGTATCACAATATTCATTGCATCACAATATTCATTGCTATCATTGGTATGACAATAATATGTGACTTTTTTTTTTTTCAAATCAAGTTAAAATATTTAGATCCATTAAGTTCTGATTATATTCAGCATATCTAGTGGAAACTTGAGGAATGCATAAGATAATTCAGGTTGGAAGGGTCCTAAGGAAGGTCTCTAGTCCAGTCTCCTGGTCTGTGTCGGCTGTGAGATCAGATGAGGTTGCTCAGGGCTTTCTTCAGTCCAGTCTTGAAAACATCCAAGGAAGGAGAATGCAGAAAATCTGTAACTGGTTACTTTTCCACAAGTCGAAATTCAAAATCGAGCCTGAAAACTTTGGAAAAGTGGGAGTTCTACGTAATGGCCCTGTCTTCCTAGAGGTCAGGCCAAGAGTAAGTGGTGCTAAAATGATTCCACTGATGATCTGAAGTATCACTTGCAAAACATAGTGCAAACTGCCTCATTTTAGGATGTTCCAGAAAAGATGCCATAGAAAGTTGATCATTTACTTATATGCATGGCTCTCTGAATAAAAAGAGTGATAACTATTCCTAGGCTTGCAGTCCGTAATCAGAGTTACTAGAAACATAGTAACTTTTTGAGAAATACAGAAGAGTGTGCCAGGTATCTGACCCTGCAACTGTTCCTTGCATAAATCAGAAGTGTAGGTAAGATTTTGTGACAAGATGGGTCTTGGCAACTTGAGAAATTGAAATGTTCCAGTGTAGTTATAGCACAGAGGTCTCTGGTCATTATGGAAAAGTCTGAAAGATAATGCTTTGCTCTTTGTTTTGGTGGTTTTTTTCTTTTCCTTTTTTTTTTTTTTTTTTTTTTTTTTTTTACAGGGGTGAGGGTTTCAGTCTTTAGACCACTCTGTTTTGCTTTGTCTCTTCCTTAACTAGGCTGAGCTTGTATCCCATATGCATCGGGCTTGACTTAGAGGTCCAGAGTGAATGTGCATTTCTACCTTTTACTCTCTTCTAGAGTAAGACCACCAATCTCTGGTATACCTCTTTTCAACTGTGTTGAAGGAAGAGAACTAGTGTTGGATCTATTTAAGTGTTGTCTGCCTGGATTCCTGCACCATGCTCTGCAGCAGAGGCCATTTCACTAGGTTCTGTTAGTAGAAAGCCTATGTGCCTCTTGGCCCTGGACTTGCTGGGTAATTGCCCACAAATCTGTAGAAGTAAATGTAAGCTCAGTGTATTCTTATGAGTCATCCACTCCTCTAGTCCAAATCAGATTTAAAAAAAAAAAAAAAAAAAAAAAAGAGATTAAAGTTATTAAAATTGTCCATGAACCAAACATTCTGCATTTCAGTGAACTCTAACTGCACTTCTTGAAGTCTGCAGCCAAGAGCAAGGAAGCCGTAACCAAATTGTATCTCCGGGCCCGATGTTCACTGAACACATTTGTGAATATCAGGAGCCTTTCACAAACTTTCTGGGGTCTGTCTCTGGCTTCTTTGGCAAGGAGTCTGGAACCCTGATGCTCCTGTTAGATCTGGGCTCCCAGTGCTCTCTGGGTGCCAGCTTTGGGGCAGTAGCATGGCTACCTGCTCTGAGGCTCCACAGGCCACCCTGCCAGCAGTTGTTGGTTGACAGCTGCCTGAATATGAGCCAGCAGTGTGCCCAGGTGGCCAAGAAAGCCAATGGCATGCTGGCTTGTATCAGGAATAGCGTGGCCAGCAGGACTAGGGAAGTGATTGTGCCCCTGTACTCTGCCCTGGTGAGGCCGCACCTCGAATACTGTGTTCAGTTTTGGGCCCCCCACTACAAGAGAGACATGGAGGTGCTGGAGCGAGTCCAGAGAAGGGCAACGAAGCTGGTGAAGGCTCTGGAGCACAAGTCTGATGAGGAGCGGCTGAGGGAACTGGGGTTGTTTAGCCTGGAGAAAAGGAGGCTGAGGGGAGACCTTATCGCTCTCTACAACTACCTGAAAGGAGGCTGTAGAGAGGTGGGGGTCGGTCTCTTCTCCCAGGTAACAAGTGATAGGACGAGAGGAAATGGCCTCAAGTTGCGCCAGGGGAGGTTTAGACTGGATATTAGGAAAAATTTCTTCACTGGAAGTGTTGTCAAGCATTGGAACAGGCTGCTCAGGGAAGTGGTTGAGTCGCCATCCCTGGGGGTATTTAAAAGACGTTTGGATGAGGTGCTTAGGGACATGGTGTAGTGGTGGTCTTGGTAGTGTTAGGTTTATGGTTGGACTCGATGATCTTAAAGGTCTTTTCCAACCTATACGATTCTGTGATTCTGTTTCTCTGGGGTCCCCTGTGTCTGGCTTGAGGAATCTGCTGAAAAAGCTGCAGCTCCATTTCATCTTTATGTCCTGGTATCTTCTTGTGTACAAGCCTACCAGTGAATTTCACTGTTTTCCAATGATATTCCTGTGTAAGAAACTGTCATGCAACACAGCCTAGATGCAGTAGTACAACCTTGCTGGTAATATATTTTCCTGGCATAGAAGAGTATTGTTTTTCTTTCCAAGGAAGCACTTTATAATTTTTCGTATTAACAGTCATTGTCTCGCATATCCTAATAAATTCAGCTATTTGGTATAATTAATTTGTTAATGCTTCTGCAGTCATGTAATAGGATACATTGGGCCATGAGCACTTTCAAGGCACTCATGGTAAAAGACTGTTTATAGAATCAGTTTCTTTACTTAATATTTTAATAAGATCTTGAGTTTTCTGGCCATTAAAATGTCAGTTTTGAAATTTTTCTCCTGCTTGTGTTGTCCCCAACTGTTGTGTGTTTTGGTTTTTTTTTTTTTTTTTTAAATCTGATATCTGATTTTATCTTTGTCCCACTGCTTTTTGCAGGTTTTGCTTTTAGGAAGTAGATGGCTAAGTATTTCTGTCAGTACAGGTCTGATTCAGAAATCTTTGTTCAATGGTTTTCCTTGGACCTTACACTCCTAGTGATACTTCAGGTGTCAAAGTTAGGGGCAACACATAGTTTAGAAACTAATTCAGTTAATTTAAGTCATTTATGGTTTTCCTAATGTAGGGAAAAATTAAGGACTGTATCTGCTACCAAAGTTGCGAAAATTTGGCAGCGGCTAACTTTGTGATGCAAATGGCAAGACAGATTTCTCCTGTTCGTAATCTTTAACGTGTTTCTCGAGAATTAGCACCCATACTTCGACAGTTGTATTTTTAAATGTGTCTATGTGCAAGAAGGTGTGTATGAAACCAATCCTTGTAGCAGAAGGAATTATCATGAACTAATAGCTTTTTCAGGAGTCTGTGTTCTCTGGTCGTAACTTCTTGAGTCTTGAATCTGGTGTAGAGAACCATGCTGTATGAAGGGTGACATGAAGTACTTTAATTGTCAGAGCAGCGCTGTGTAGCACATGTCTGTGTTACCGCGTTTTGTTGTTTGTATGCTTTTGCTACAGAAGAAGATAGCAATCACAGCAGGCACTGCTGAGGAGCGCGGCTAGGAGCTCTGCTGCCATCTGTGTTAGCGCTGTCTGTTCATGTTGTGTGCTTGTTTCTGTATGTATAGTTTAGCACTTAGTCTCTACAACTATTGGAGTAACATATCTGAAAACAGTTACGAAAGTCGATGACAAACAGTCATTTAAGAAGTTAATTTACTTGTTTTCAATATGTGTTTTGGTTTTTTTTCTTCTTTGTTTTTTTTTTTCCCCCCTTTTTTTTAATCTACTACTTTAGACAGATTTCATGAGATACTGCTGCCCATTCCAAATTTGATCTCATCACTTTTGGCTTTGTACATCGTAATCACCTCCACAGCAACCACTGTGATGCCATAAACAGAGGGTTTGAGTTCAGGTGAAGAATGTAGGCAGTAAAAGCAGAAAAACCCATAAAGGAAAATGTGGGAGGATGGGGAGGACAGGAAAGTGATTATTCCGGCTTTCTGTGTAGCAATCCTCCCCCCCCCCCCCCCCCTTTTTTTTTTCTTTACTGATAGCTGAAAAAAAATAAATTATTTTAAAATGTCAGAGTGGAACTTCCATTTTAGACAGTATAATTGAAAAAAATGTATAAGCAGTGGAGTTCTATTCTGCATAGGATTTCTTATTCTCTCTTTCCATTCATTTTTAAAAAATCACTTCAGTAAATCCACCGTGGGAGGATAGTTTTGCTGCTCTACTTTTCCCAGGATGCAGCAAAAGAAATTGCATTTGCAGTTCACAGAGAATGAAATTAGACTTGCTCTGTCCTGATGATCCACTACTACACCCAGCGCATTTCTGGGAGAGACTCTTGCGTGCTATAGGAGACAGTGTCCTGAATGTGCTTGCACCTGCGCTTGTGCAGGAAGGAACAGGCACGGATTTGGGCCCACGTAGCTCTCAAATTAGAGTTAGGTGCGGTGTGGAGTGCCTGTGTGTGTGTGTCTGCCTCCTCTCTGAGGAAGGGGAGACTTCAAACGCGTCACTTTGCTTCTAGAGGTTCAGAGTACTTGCTGTTCTGTAATACATTTATACGTGCTCAGAAAGATCACGGTTTTAGAGAGCATCAGGCAATTGAAGGATACCCATTTTCAACTTGCACGGTCTCATGTTCAAAACGTACTTCGGTGCTAAACTGTAAAATCAGTAAAAAGTAATTGGCACGTGCAAATCACATTGTGGCAACTAAAAGGGCGGACTGTCATTGCAGAGGTGATCAGCTCTGGTGCAGGCGTTCCGCAGCGGAGTGGGGGATCGTGGCGTAAAGGGGGCTTTCCCGAGGCGGGGAGACCCCAGGGGAGCGCAGAGACCTGCCAGGAGCCGGCAGCTCTCACGAGAGCAGCTGATGAGGCGTGGGAGGGGACAGGAGTAACGGTGGCAGCCCCTACAAAAGAGTGCTGCGACCAGGAGCCCTGCCAACAGGGTGGGCAAACAGGCCGTGGGGCATCAGCCAGGGCATGGCGCGGCAGTTCGTGCAGGGAGGGCACCTCTGCGAAGGAGGGGCATTCCACTGGCCGAGCGGGAGACTTGGAGTACACATAACCCAGCAACCGGGCGCCGTTCTGTGACCATCTGCATAGGTCAAGGGTGCTCATCCTACCTGACCCTCAATGTAGAATGGTGGGCACTTGTCTGAGAGCAAAGGCTGCAGCTCCGGCATCTGCACCATCTACCCCTGTGGTGGCCAATGCCTCCACCCAGACGGAGCTGCTGAAGGGAGAGGCTGCAGTGCAGACCTCAGACTGCAGGAGGTGCCTAGACCTTTCTCCTGGGGCAGGGGCAGGTGGCACACCTGCCTGCAGAAGGTGTGTCCAGGTGGAGGATCTCCGGCAGCAGGTGGCTGAGCTGCAGGAAGTGGTGAGAAGGCTTCGTAATATCAGGGAGGCTGAGAAGGAGTTAGTTCGTTCCAAGCAGAGTCTGCAGTGGACCCACAGCCCACAGCCAAACAGCCAAAAACTCCCCCACCAGCACACACAGAAGGGAGGGGGGCCAACAATGCGGAAGAATGGATGGCTGCAACGGCAAGGACCAGCAGGAGGAAGAGACTTCCCCCGAAGCCTGAGATGCCCTTGCAGAACTGCTTCACTGCTCTGCAGACTGAAGAGGAAAGACCCATCACACCAGGAGAGACGCTGGAGCTGAGTAAGGCAGCCTGATCTGCTTTCTGTATAACAACCACTGCAACTAAGAAAAGGTGACGGGCAATAGTAGTAGGTGACTCTCTTCTGAGAGGTACGGACCTCTTTGCCGACCTGACGTGCTCTTTAGAGAGGCGTGTGGCTTACCGGGGGCTCGTATCAGGGACGTCACCCAGAGACTACCAAGCCTCGTACAGTCCACTGACTATTATCCACTGCTGTTGTTTCACGTGGGCACCAGTGATGCAGCCAGGAGCAGCCTGAGGAGTATCAAGAAGGATTACAGAGCCCTGGGAGTGGCGGTAGGGGACTCTGGAGAGCTGGTAGTTCTTTTATCAGTCCTCCCGGTTAAGGGAAGCCGTTTGAAAGGGCCAGTCAAATCTGGCCCATCAACAAAAGGTTACAGGACTGGTGCCCCAGCCAGGGATTTGGCTACTTAGACCATGGGACTCGCTTTGAGAAACCTGGTCTGCTGGGGGCTGAATCTGGGTCCAGATCTGTCAGAGAAGGGGAAGAGCATCTTTGGTTATAGGCTTGTGTCGTGGTTTAGCCCCAGCCGGCAACTAAGCACCACGCAGCCGCTCGCTCACTCCCCCCTGGTGGGATGGGGAAGAGAATCGGAAGAGCAAAAGTAGGAAAACTTGAGGGTTGAGATAAAGACAGTTTAATAGGTAAAGCAAAAGCCACGCACGCAAGCAAAGCAAAACAAGGAATTCATTCACTACTTCCCATGGGCAGGCAGGTGCTCAGCCATCTTCAGGAAAGCAGGGCTCCATCACGCGTAACGGTTACTTGGGAAGACAAACGCCATCACTCCGAATGTCCCCCCTTCCTTCTTCTTCCCCAGCTTTCTATACTGAGCATGATGTCACGTGCTATGGAATAGCCCTTTGGTCAGTTTGGATCAACCATCCTGGCTGTGTCCCCTCCCAGCTTCTTCTGCACCTGGCAGAGCGTGAGAAGCTGAGAAGTCCTTGACTAGTGCAGCAACAACTAAAACATCTCTGTATTATCAACACTGTTTTCAGCACAAATCCAAACCATAGCCCCATACCAGCCACTATAAAGAAAATCAACTCTATCTCAGCTGAAACCAGGACAGCTTGCCAAGCTGGTGAAGAGGGCATTAAACTAAAGTTGCTGGAGGACGGGAACCTCAATCCATCCCACTCCTACCAGTTTGATGCCAGTGCCAGCAATAGATGCCCAGAGTCTGGAGGAGGATCACAGGTCATCAGGAGAGCACCTGAAGAACAGGACAAAGGAATTCCAGCCACTCCAGGCAGTAAGTCAGCTTCGTTGGGGCCCAACTTAAATGCCTCTATGCAAATGCATGTAGCATGGGGAATAAACAAGAGGGGTTAGAGACATGTGTACGCCTGCAGAGCTATGATCTTATTGGCATCACAGAGGCGTGGTGGGATGGCTCCTATGACTGGAGTGTTGGAATGGAAGGATACAGGCTTTTTAGGAAGAACAGGCAGGGGATAAAAGGAGGGGGTGTCACCCTCTGTGTCAGTGACCAGCTGGAGTGCATGGAGCTCTGTCTGGGGATGGATGAGGAACTGACCGAGAGCTTATGGGTCAGGATTAAAGGGAGGGTAGGGACAGGTGACATTATAGTGGGGGTCTGCTACAGGCCACCCAACCAGGAAGACCGAGCCAATAGGACCTCTATAGATGGATAGGAGCAGCCTCATGTTCACAAGCCCTGGTCCTCATGGGGGACTTCTACCACCCTGATATCTGTTGGAGGGACAACACAGCAGGGCATAAGCAATCCGGGAGGTTCCTGGAATGCGTTGATGATAACTTCCTTCTCCAAGTGATAGAGGAGCCAACGAGAAGAGGTGCTATGCTGGACCTTGTTCTCACTAACAAGGAGGGGCTGGTAAGGAATGTGAAGTTCGAGGGCAGCCTTGGCTTTAGTGACCATGAAATGGTGGCATTCAAGACCCTTAGGGCACTAAGGAGGGCGCACAGCAAGCTCAGTACCCTGGCCTTCGGGAGAGCAGACTTTGGTCTCTTCAGGGATCTGCTTGGTAGAGTACCATGGGATTAAGCCCTGGAGGGAAGAGGGACCCAAGAAAGCTGGTTAATATTCAAGGATCACCTCCTCCAAGCTCAGGAGTGATGCATCCCAGCAAAGAGGAAGTCAGGCAAAAACGCCAGGAGGCCTGCATGGATGAACAAGGAGCTCCTGGGCAAACTCAAACACAAAAAGGAAGCCTACAGAGGGTGGAAGCAAGGACAGGTAGCCTGAGAGGAATACAGAGAAATTGCCCGAGCAGCCAGGGATCAGGTTAGGAAATAGAATTAAATCTGGCCAGGGACGTCAAGGGCAACAAGAAAAGCTTCTATAGCTATGTTGGTGGTAAAGGGAAGACTAGGGAAAATGTGGATCCTCTTTGGAAGGAAATGGGAAACCTGGTTACCTGGGATATGGAGAAGACTGAGATACTCAATGACTTTTTTGCCCCAGTCTTGACCAGCAAGTGCTCAGGCTACACTGCCCAAGTTACAGAAGGCGAAGGCAGGGACTGGGAGAATGAAGAACCACCCACTGTAGGAGAAGGATCAGGTTCGAGGCCATGTAAGGAACCTGAAGGTGCACAAGTCCATGGGACCTGATGATATGCATCTGTGGGTCCTGAGGGAACTGGCAGATGAAGTTGCTAAGCCGCTATCCATCATATTTGAGAAGTTGTGACAGTCTGGTGAAGTTCCCACGGACTGGAAAAGGGGAAGCATATAACCCCCATTTTTAAAAAGGGAAAAAAGGAAGACCTGGGGAACTACAGGCCACTCAATCTCACCTCTGTGCCCAGCAAGATCATGGAGCAGATCCTCCTGGAAACTATGCTGAGACACATAGAAAATAGAGGTGGTTGGTGACAGCCAGCATGGCCTCATTAAGGGCAAATTGTGCCTTACAAATTTGGTGGCCTTCTACAACGGGGTTACAGCATTGGTGAATAAGGGAAGAGCAACTGATGTCATCTACCTGGATTTGTGCAAAGCATTTGACACTGTCCCTCACGACATCCTTGTCTCTAAACTGGGGAGACGTGGGTTTGATGGATGGACCATTTGGTGGATAAGAAATTGGCTGGATGGTCGCACTCAAGGAGTTGTGGTCAATGGCTCGATGTCCAAGTGGAGACCAGTGATGAGTGGCATTCCTCAGGGGTTGGTATTGGGACTGGTGATGTTTAATATCTTTGTCGGTGACATGGACAGTAGGATTGAGTGCACCCTCAGCAAGTTTGCCAATGATACCAACCTGTGTGGTGTGGTCAACACACTGGAGGAAAGGGATGCCATCCAGAGGAACCTTGACAGGCTTGAGAAGTGGGCCTGTGCGAACCTCATGAAGTTCAACAAGGCCAAGTTCAAGGTCCTGCACGTGGGTTGGAGCAATCCCAAACACAAATACAGGCCAGGCGGAGAATGGATTGAGAGCAACCCTGAGGAGAAGGACTTGGGGGTGTTGGTTGATGAGAAGGTCGACATGACCCGGCAATGTGCACTTGCAGCCCAGAAAGCCAACCGTATCCTGGGCTGCATCAGAAGAAGCATGACCAGCAGGTCGAGGAAGGTGATTCTCCCCCTCTACTCTGCTCTCATGAGACTCCACCTGGAGTACTGCATTCAGCTCTGAGGCCTCCAGCATAGAAGGACATGGACCTGTTGGAGTGAGTCCAGAGGAGGGCAACGAAGATGATCAGAGGGCTGGAGCACCTCTCCTGTGAAGGCAGGCTGAGAGAGTTGGGGTTGTTCAGCCTGGAGAAGAGAAGGCTCCGGGGAAACCTTATAGTAGCCTTCCAGTACCTGAAGGGGCCTACAAGAAAGCTGGAGAGGGACTTTTTACAAGGGCAGGTAGTGATAGGACAAGGGGTAATGGCTTTAAACTGAAAGAGGGTAGATTTAGATTAGATATAAAGAAGAAATTCTTCACTATGAGGCACTGGAACTGGTTGCCCAGAGAAGTTGTGGATGCCCCCTCCCTGGAAGTGTTCAAGGCAAGGTTGGATGGGGCTTTGAGCAACCTGGTCTAGTGGAAGGTGTCCCTGCCCATGGCAGGGAAGTTGGAACTAGATGATCTTTAAGGTCCCTTCCAAACCAAATAATTCTAGGATTCTATGATTTGTTTAGTTGGGTGGCAGTGGTAAAGGCAACTTAAAAAAACTCCACACTCCTTTTTATTCTTGAGCAATAAAATCTTGCTCTTTAACCCTTCACGCATCCATCTGATAGAGATTACGTAGATAAACCTCTATTTCTAGGCTTTTGTGCTGTTTTTACAGGTGGCCAGTTCTTCCTTTTGGGCTGTGGCTTCTCTGAAACAGCTTCAGGTAGATAAATGCTCAAATGACCTTGGTGCTCATGTAGCACCTTAAGTACATGCCTACCAGACCATCCAGCAATAAGTACTTCCTTTTCTTACGGAATAGAAATTGAATGCATGTAATGCCTATGGAGAAAAAAAGTTCACCAGTAAGAACAGAGAAAGCCCAAGGATCAGCAAGGATCTTGGTTTAATATAATATTGATACTGTGCTCCGCAAAGCTTGTTAATGTGAGGAGACTCCCACAATATATATAAAAAAAACTTAGCACTTGCTGTTCAACAATTCCAGCAGTTTTCATTTACATTTCAAAGCCAGAGAGATACTGACAGCACTCATATCTGTAATTCCAGTAGTCCCTCTGTCTGGATGGCTGTTTCTGTAAAACTGACGCAGTATGGGCAGTTTTCATCAATTTCATTTGTTCCATCTTCTCCGATGAATCTTTAATCTCCTGCTTGCTGATCCCTGGTTTGTAATCAGATTTGACAGTGATAGGATGGTGGTAAATATCTTGATGTGAAAGTCTATAACAAGGTAGAACTGTCATTTCTCTCCTCACTCCTCTGGTGTGGTAAAATTTTATTTGCAAAGTGTGAATAACTTTAAAGCTTAAAGCTGCCTGGTTTCAGGCCATTTTCAGGTGCATCTATTTACAAGTAACTGGTTTGTGTTTTTTTTTTTTTTTTCCCCCTCTGGAAAAAGCAAGAAAAGGCTTATTTGTTGACTTGCTTTTGAATGTTTTGGAAAGCAATTTTATGTCAACTTGATTACTTATTCTGTTTTCTAAAATTACTTCCGGTTTTGATAACGTGCTGATTTCAAGTAAGACCTGAAATAATAGATATTTGGCATGTGCATAATAATTTTGTTTCCTGAATAAAGCCACTCGTGAATGGCTTTAATGCTGTCAATAAAAACCTTCCAGTTAAATGAATGAAAATACGTTTAATAGCTGTATTTAGCAAAAGTCTGTTCATGCCTTTTTTTTTTTTTTTTGCAATGTTTTGTATAGATATGTTAGCTGCATAACTTCTGCATCTCTTTTGCTTCCTGTCAAAATGGAAAAATCCTTTCTCTTTGCTTTTTAAGCCATCCTCTGGATAATCTTAAAGCTCAAGTTTTGCCACAAATTAACATAGTAAGAATATTCAAAGTATAGAAGGTTAGGGATGTACACAAAGTTAAGCGTATACCCAGGTTACGTTAAGCGTAACCTGTGCCTATGGAATAAAACAATTTTGTCCAAACTATAAGATGTTATCAGTCCTTTTTCATTTTAAGAAAGTTTTTTTTTCTTGAATATTTTTACCTGGTTGTGTCTCCCCTTTACTTTTTATATTCTTATTTATAATTCTGGCATTATTCCATTCTAGCCTGTCTGCCACAAATCTTTCTGTTGCCAGTCTTGGGAGGAAAAAGACTCTAAATACACTACCATATTTTCTCTCTTTCTCTCACTCTTATTTTCATGATACACTAATTTCCATGTCTTTGCTGTTCCAAAAATTCTTCCCCCTTTATTTAGTCCCCATAACCGTAGTTAAATCCGAGCTTCACTGTTGAAGGAGAGAATTTAAAAGTGCTTTCCCCTCCTGCTTAACCTCTTGCCTTTCCTTTTTAGAATTTGGTGTTCCTTCCACCTTCCTGTTTGAATTTCCGTCTGGTGTACTACAGACTCTTAGATAAATATCAATTATCTATTGCTAAGATATACCTCTTAATGTGATTATCTTAAAGAAGTTTGTGGGGTTTGTCATGTGTGTGAAATTCTTAAGGTTTTCCTTCACAATTGTAATGAGAGTCCAAATTGTCCCAAATTATATAGCTCCACACGCTTACCTATATCATAGCACTGTAGTTTTTATTTCTGTTTTCTGTGCTTTCTGTTGGTTTAATGCCAATAGCTCCAGGAAGATCAACTCTGATTCCTCAAACATAGTGAACTTTCTAGGTATAACTTTACAGAGAGAACAGAAGAATTCTTCTAAGTAAACCACTCTCCCAGCTATGCACATCAAAACCAAACTCAAATCACGAGATGTGCAGGAAAGTGCTAGTGATGAGTGTCCTCTGTGGAAGCTGCTGTTGTCACTGACGTGGCTGTGGGAAAATGTCTTTTTGTTGTTTTTGAGTTCACGTGACTTGCAGAACTCTGGAAATTACCGATAGAAAGGGAGAATCTGATTTGGGAGGTGCCCGTAGGCTGTGCGAGGGGAGTGAAGGACTGCATTAGTCCTTGTTACTGGCAAATGGTAAAAATCCTTTTTTTGTTAGGTCAGTGTTTCTGACTGTTTCATCCACTTGCCTTTTGGGTTCTCACTGGATATGCTATTACAGAACTTTGAGAAAGATATTGAAAAGTTCCATGCAGTAAATGAGCATTACAATTTCCTTATTAATGCTACTTTTCCCCTTTGGTAAGCTTTTTAACTTCAGAGAGTATATTTCTTCTCCTGCACTTAGAATTAATTTTGCATGCCTTGACAGCCAAGTTATTTGAAGTAGGAGTAAAACACCACATATGGCACTCACTGAAGGGGAATACTTGGACTGAGCTGGTCCTACCAGCATACGGTAGTGTCCAACCAACCACGAGCCAGAAGAACCTTCTGGCAGGAGGGAGTTGCAATGTGTATGGCCAAAGACAAGGCTGACGTGAAGTTCAACAAATGGGAAAGCGTTGCAAATAATTCAACATTCAGGCAAAAGTGATAATCATCATTATTTGTGCCAATATGTGAGTTGACATTTAATTAGCTTAGAATTACAAATTTTGCAACTTTAGGTGAAAGGTGGTAAAGTTTATGTCAACTGAAAGTGAATTGCTTGAGATTTTTGGAGGGATTATTACTGAAAACAATACCATTCCTATGAAAACATGAATTCTATATAATATATAATTTATTTATATTTAACATATGTTATATCAATGTATAAATCATATATTAATGTATAAGAACAGGGTGCCTGTTGTGGAGAAGAATATGCAAAACTCCATATGAAAGAGGCCACGGCATTGCCTGACTCTTTCAACCAGCTATGGGTGGTTTCCTGGCAGCGAGTGAGGAGCTGAATGTAATGACTTGAACATATAGGGGCGTATAGGCAATGTCTGCACAGTGGCTATTTGCATTTGAGAAATGGGAACAGGCATCCAAGGAATTTAGTAAGGCAAGTTTGTAGGTTTTTGAGTGTGGAGAAAGACGCAGATACTGGGGAAACGTAGCAGCTGGCCAAATCTGCATGCATAGAGCTTGAACGTTGTTGGCACTTTGCAAAATTGCTCATCAATAGCTTCTTGAGTAAACAATTTAATTTTACAAGTGTGGAATATTTTTGAATGATGAAATATGAAATATTATAGCAGTGATAAGGAGGGCAATAGGAAAGAGTATGATTAAGAAGGAGACAAAACAGTAGAAGTAGGACAGCAAAGCCTGACAGAGAAGGTTTTATTTCCAGATAAAGGGCATTCTCCAACTGAGATTGCACAAAGGTGAGTATACAGGATTTAAAAAGAGATGTGAAGATGAAGTATTTAACTGCTTAAAGAAAGCAAAGAGGAGTATGCTATATGGTGGTCAGCAATAATGATCATTCCAGTTCAACAGTTGAAAAGGGTATTTGACAAATGTCCTAATCACAGACAGAATAAAACAGTAGAGAGGTGCTTTTTAAATTTTCTCTTAATTGAAGCCAGGAAGCAAATGAGAATCCTGAACTGAACGTCTTCTGGTATCTGTGCTCTGCCTATGGAAACTTACAGTTCTCCAAGTAGAAATATGATGATTTGTGAGATATGTAATTCATACAGTGAAACCGTTGCAGGTTTGTATGTCTGTGGAATGTATCTGATTTGTATTTATCTGACGAAAACAGCGAGGGGAGCTTTCCCACATAAAGATCAAATCACTAGATGAGCTGTTAGAATAACTAGATGAGCTACTTGTTTCAGTAATGTCTATAAGAGGACAGAAAACCTTAGAAGGCCTGCATCTTTCAATAAACCAGTTAACACAGAGCTAGTAGCGAATGAATAGTGACTCCCAGATCTCATCAAAGATCAAGGATATAGCAACTGATCAGTCCAGGCTGAAAGGCCTGTGCGTGTGGTTTTTTTTTTTTTCTTTTCTTTTTTTTTTTTTCTTTTATTGGAAATATGATTCCAGCACACAGATAGTTGGGCTGCACCTAGAATTTTTGTTATCTGTCAGAAGACACCACTAAATAAGAATGTCTTTGGAATTAGCCTGGCATTTGGGATGTTTCAGAGGAAATTGAACCAGGCTGTAGGGGAATTCTTAGATATTGAAATTGTTGCTGGTAATGTTCTTGTTGCAAGGAAAGAAAATGTCAGAGAAGAGGCAGTAGGATACTGTGATATTGGACGGTAGCAACTCTGCGGCATGCCAGGCAGTGCTTGTGTCTAAATCAAAGGACGAAAGGGAAGGTAGCATTTGTGGGAAGCGAAAGGAAGATCAAAGGAAATCCTAAGGGTGTCAGTGGTTCTAAAACTTTGTGGAAACAGAGCAATGTTAGCTACACTGCAATACTTCTGGAAATTCCCCAAAACAGGCATTGGTGTCAAGGCTGCACACCATGGTGTTTGCTAGCAGTCTTTAGAGACATAGGAAGCTACAACACAGTAAAATTGGTAGCAAAGCTACCTAAGAGACCGATGGTCAAGGTTAAAATGGCAGATCCCTAGCTGACAGTGTGCAACTACTTGCATTGGTCGAAAGCTACATAATAGTACGGCACAGGAACTGGCAGTGGGTTAGAGGAACTGGATCCTTTATTGCCTACAGTAGCCTTCTACAGTCCATGCCACTACCATACGTATAGCAACACATGGAAGTAATTAATTCCAATCTTTTATGCCTATTCCTAGTCCAAATTTCCTTCTTCAGGCAGTCCCAGTATCCTTAGCACTCTCTGTTGCCCCTGTATTTTATTAGCCTTCTCTCTGTCTTCTGAGCCATTCATATCCAGTAATCTTTTCCAGATTTATGGGCAAACAATATGTTTCCCTAGCCTAGTTTTCCCAAAAAGGCTTTAGCCATTTTTCCAAAAACATTCCATCTGAGACAGACATCAAACAATAAAAAATGTCATTGCAGTTAAAGTTTGGCAAAGTTCTAAGCAAATGGCGTCTTCCTGATAGCAAATGATGGCAGCGTTAATCTGCAGTGCTATCAGTTCTCCCTATAACTACAACTTTTCACATATGTAGACTGGAAAAAATTGTCAAGAGTTTGAAAGAACAAATTATGCCTAGCACTCACACCTCAGAGATATTTGGAAGAAGGGGAATTAAGAAGATAGACGGAAATAAAAAATACACTTTGGTCTGACACTGTTGCCTAATCTTCTTAGATGTAGCAGTCAAGGATGCTATGACTAAAGGAAGAAATACATTATTTTTTCTCTTTAATGTTTTGTGTGTTTGATAGTGCTTTGTGGGATTTGTGTAGATACTATGTAGTATTACGTTTTAAAAATTAAATTACCACGTTGTGTAATTTGAAAAAAGAAAGCAGACACAACACATGAACATGCATTAAATTTCCTTTTTGACCTGAGTAAATTTAATTGCAGAGAAATTCAGCAGTGAATTGAAGAAGCCATATTTTATGGTCTTATTTGGACCTCTGTTTTTAACTGAATGAACTAAATTTTCTTAAGACCTTCTTTAAAAAACCGGGTTTTCTCTGAATAACTTTTTATTTTAGTGGATAAGGTATTTCAATTCAGCTGGACTTGAGATTGATATATATATTTATTAAATTTGCCTTTTTATTTCAAACTAATCCAGCCTGGGAGTAGAATAACTGTTTTCTAGAAATAGTTCCTATTTTCAGTGGAAAGGTTGTATCCAGAATAACTGTCCCACTTCAGGCAGTCTTGCTCCTCTCCCAAACTGAGATGGCTTTACACCTGAATTAGTTTATCTGCATGCCCTTTATTTCTCCTGATGTCATTCACCATTTCAGTGCTGGTACGCAGCCAGTTTTGCCCCCTTGCTATTGTAATTCATGTGAAGTTAATGCAGCTGGAATCACACAATTTTTAAATCACCGTGCTTTGTTACTTCTGTGTTCACATCTACAGTGGTCCAGGGGTCCTAGACTCTCTTCAGAGTGAGGAAAAGTGTCCCGCCAGTGTGAACACTGAAATACAGAATTCTTGGCATATCTGGAAGCATGAATGGAGAAACGCAGAAAAGTACCTGGGCTGCTTCAAAACAAACAAATAAGCAAGGGAGAAAGCAAAGAAGGTGTCTGGGGAGGACTGGGAATACAAGCTGCCTCAGTGCCTATGCTGCTTGATGAAGTGCAGGGCTAAAAGCAGGCTGATGTGATGAATGAGCCATGCTCCCACCTTGCCCTGAAACATCTGTGTCTCAGATGCAGTGAGTCCACTGTGTCCTAAAGGCAGATTTAAGTCAGCTGTCTTCTCTTCCCATTGCCTGGTGCTGGATGTGCCACTGGAAGGAGCTCAAACATGCCAGCTAATCATAGTCTCTGGCACTGTTGTAAGGCATTCCCGTAAAGATGGTGGGGTGAGTGGGCATCCCTAGTCCCCAGGCACGGAGGAGAGCAAGGTTAGAATTTGTTCCCTGTTGTTTTATTGCCTGCACTTGCATTAAAAAGTGGAGCGAAGTTTTCCAGGGATGACTGAAACACTAGCCTGGGCTGGGATAATTTACAAAGTTTGGAGCAGGTGGGAACAAAACTGAAAATGGGCACCAATGTGAGCTTGGCCAGCACCGTGATCACCCTGGCACTGGAGATCTCTCACGAAGGCTGAGTGGAGAATAGCTGAAATTGCAGATGAAGTCGCTCTCTTAGAAAGTAAGGTGTCCTGTTTTTCTGCTGGTCTGGCAGGATGAAATGGTTCATGCCATGGTCAGGTATGTGCCAGAGAGGGAATGGCAGTGCATGGTTGGGAAGAAAATGCAGGACTGGCAGCCACAGTTAGACTCACTTGGGCTGCTTCAGGTGTAAAACATTAGGCAACAAATCACTCTCCTGTAGCTGCAAACAGGGCAACAGCACTAGGCAGTGTTTATGCCATGTTTTCCTCCCCCTGCCGCCATATCACCTTTTTTTACTCCTTTGCAATTTAAGCCTCTTGAAGGCATGCCTCAGGGCAACATGCTGATTGTCTGTGGAGTTGTACATTGTATTACTGGCTCTATTACCCACTCTTCCAATCCAGAATATGTCAGTTATTGTACAAGGGCTCTGTACAAAAAGGTTTTATGATCACCCAAGTGTTAGTAAGATAGATAGGAATGTCATCCGATACCAAAAGGGAGGAAGAATACATGCACCATTTATTGATGCTGGTATGGAGACTTGTACTGAAACAATAGTTTTGTGTGCAGTGTCTTTAAAGAATTCAGGGTAGCATGGCCATAGATAGCTGCTGAGGATCTGAGACATCTCTGTGAGGAGTGAAAGAGGGCAGAGAAGATGTGGTTTTGATCTCTACAGTAAATGCCAGCAGAAGGCCAAGAAAGCAGATTAGCTGAGGGAAGTATCTGGAAAAGGCAAGGTCATGCAGGAAGGGCATCTGGGAAAACACAGAAATAAACAACTCTTCAGGAGACTGTACTGTTGATAATGAAAATCCCTAGAAAACCAAGCACTGTGCACTGTGATGAGGACAGGTGGCCAAGTAGAGACCACTGAACTATCACATCTGTCCTGCAGCATTTTACCACCTAGGAAAGGGAGACTTTACCTTCATGATTTATAACCTATTGACACTAACATATGAGCATTCAGAACTTCAGGCATGTTCTGCTACAGCTCTATTGCGGTGTTATGTTTTGTTGTGTATATTCAATTAATAAACATTCTTTATTGTGAAAAACATGGTAAAACCATCTCTCTGAAATGCAGCTTCCTCCTAATAACACCAGTTCCTAATAACTTGTTTGTGTAAAGACAGAGCATTCATTTTCTTGCTTACAGTAAGGAATCATTTTTCCTGCCTTCTACCCTCTAGATTCCAACTGGGAGCATATGATGCAGCTCTGACCCAGATTCACCTACCATCTGGACTACCTTTTAGAAACACTCTTTTTCATTGTTTGTAGCATCCATAAAAACTTTGCCTCCCAATCCATTAAAGGGGTTCTCAGATAGAACTGCACAGATTGCAGCAAAACACAGCAGACATGTATGACAGAAACAGCTGTTGCTTACAAGTATCCAGCCTTGTCACCTCCAGTTTGCTTTCAGGCTTACAAGTAACTAGTTCTCTTTCAGTAGAGCAGGCGGAGCTGAGTTTCCGAAGAGCCTTGCCTAAATGACCTTATTGCTCTCTTCCTTCATGTTAATACATGGTATTTAGCCAGGACCTGAAGTGCCCTAGGGAAGACCAAGACCTCATTTCTCTTGTTGGCCTCGGAAGTTCATGGAGCAGGCTGATGAATGCTGTTAGTGTTCAAACAAAACTGGAAATCTCAAGCAGGTGGCTGTTGTGTCCGTGAGATCAGCTATGTGAATTGATGTATCAGAACAAAACTAGTTAGCTGCATATCAATAGGAATCGAAGCGGTGAATTTCCAGATGGCAATGACCACGCTTAACACAAAGTTAAGAAACAGCTCTCATGTTGATGGAATAGTATTGAAAATAATTTCAAATGAAGGTGTTTTCCCCAGGAGGTTTCGTTTTAAGTTACGTCACCACAGATGGTCACAGATTTAGAATGTTAATTTGACCAACGAACCCTTTCTAGCTGATCAAGCCTCAAAGTATTGATGATTGATGAAGTTGGTCTAGGAAAACTTTTAGAAAATACACTTTTTGAGTCTTACCTCCCATAGAGTTCCTTGGTGTTCTCATAACCATTTCCTAGCTCATGAAACACAATGCAACTGCATAATGGCAAAGAACAGAAACTAACTGACTGCCTTAATGATGCTCAGCATTGGGATGTATGTTGGAAAGTTGGTGTATAGTAGTTTGCTGATTTTGAAGAAATCTATGCCAAGTCTTTCACAGATATCTGATATATAAGCTGTGTCACTGAACCTCTTAACGCAAATTACTTCTTTTATAGCCCTTTTGTTTTTTTTGCAATGCATCTGAGATACATATGTATGCATGTAGCTTTTAAAGTAAAATTATCCTTCTAAATTTTAAATGAACACGTGGTAACTGTCTGTCTGCTTTTTAGAAAAAAATAGTGTGTAGGTTTACTGTCACCAGTTGTCACAAAATTAGCACCTTTGAGTAAAAATTAGATAAAATTTAGAGAAAAATAATTTGAAATTGTAACCTTGCATAGTTGTGTATTACAGCTGACTTTGCTAGTTATAATCCTTTAATTAATGAACAAAGGTGATCTATGTGTCTGATTAAGACCAGTGTGACTGGAATTTTGAATTCCAGAACAAGTGTTTCCCTTATAGAGTCCATAATGCAAGAATTGTTTTCTTTTTAAAATTTTTCTTTTTTCCCAATCCTTCAAAATAATAAATTAAAGAACATAATCATCTCCTTGTGGGAAAACTTGAAAAAATGAAAAAGCTAAATGCACTACACTATTTCGGATTGTTTGACCTATTTAGGAAAGTAAGAACTTCAACCTTTTGGACTTAGTTCTGTCAGTATTTGGCATCTACCAAGGAGTGTGCCAATTGCTACCAGTAAATATGAAACACCTATGAGCTAGAATGAGGTCACTGAAGAGAAACCAAAGAATTACAGGTTCAGTTCACGGTCAATTAAAACGTGATTTGAACCTTAAAATAAATCTCCCAACATAAGCAATTGCCAGGGCTTTTCAGGATCATGAGGTAGAAATCACTGTTGTTTGCTTTCCTGTTGTAAATGACATGATTCACATGTTCATGACACAGTCTAACTGAGAGGAAAACAAAGTTAATATCTGAGACCATGCGAAATGAAATAATGTTGTGATTTGTGCCAGATGGGTGCCTGAAGTAATTACAATGTCAGTGCTTCCTAAGTAGGGTAACGATACGGACCTAATTCTGGTCAGTCTGGAGAAATCTATTTTGATGAACTTTCGTTCAACTCTATTTAGCTCAGGCATATGTTGAAAGATAACCTAACGGGATGCACTGCAATCTGTTTGTATTTCCCCGAGCTATTGAATGCACTACTGCCATAATTATACCAATGATGTTCTGTACAAGTACTGAGACAGAAAGGCTAAAGCCTATTATTTTTTCTACTTAGTATGAAGCCTAAAGAAATAACCTCTGTCACCTTGGTATTGCAGTTTGTTATGAGCAAAACAGTCTTGATTTGGGAATCTTTGTTGAGTTTAATTTTTTACCAATTAACAGAAACTTCTGATCATGGATTTGGGTATTGAGGGGGAAGAAGAAAGAAAGAACATAAACAGTTAAACAAGTCAGCTCCTTTCCTCCCCCTTCCTCAGGCTCAGCTTAACCTAAACACCTATCCTAACGCCTTCATAGTCTTGGCTTCCCTTATTTTCACTGCAGGTTATGTTCAACGTGCCCCAGCTCCTTTGGTGAGGTGAAGAGAAGTGTGGGAGATGGGTTCACGTGCCATAATGGTATATTTCTGCTCTTATTTGTTTTAGGTTTTTTCCCTGCCATTCTCTTTCTTAATGTCCCTGCTCTAGAGTGGCATCCACAGGCCAAAGTCCCCTTGGGGGTGTCCCTGCCCCGGCGTAGGTTCCCCACAGCCACAGTCCCTTGGAGGTGTTGCTGCCCCAGCATGGGTCGCCCATGGCTGCAGTCTCTCAGGGGTGTCCCTGCTCCGGTGGGGGTCACCCATGGCTGCAGTCCCTTGGGGTGCCTCCTTTTGGCATGAAGCATCTCCTGCCCGTAGCGTGTCTCCAGTTGCGTTTCCAGTGCCGTGTCTCCCACCCCTCACGGCTGCCACTGGCTCTCTTAAACATGTGTGAGCTGGGTGCCGCGGGCTCCCCGGCTGCCTGAGGTTTTGGGGGGTGATGGGCTGTTTATGCTGGTCTCAGAGCTGGCTGGAACTGGCTCAGGGCTGCCTCCCACACAGGGCACTGCTGGAGCCCTCTGCTACTGAAATCCTGCCGTTAGTGCCCAATAGTGCAGATTTTCCCAATCTTGTTTTAAAGTTTTACTCTGCAAAAACAGTGCAGAGACAGACTCGGATCTGCAGTACTGAATTTTGTAAGGTTTTGGAGCAAATGGAGCCCTGCCTTCAAGGAAGGGCTGTTTGATGAATAGTACATACAGAAACAACACTTTGTAAAGAATCGTTTCTTAAATCCTAGTTGCGTGTCTTAATCCTTGTGTTTCATTGACATTAGAGCCATCTTTCACCTTAAATAACAAAAGACAGCTGTATTTCCTCATGGACTCCTTCAAGATTACTTCTGAGACGTAAGCAGCATGCTCATTTACCTTAAGCTGCAGCACGCTTCATGCCCTTATTCTTCCTTTGCTGCATTCTAATATATTATTTGCCATATTGCTGAAACAGTCCCTTAGCTCGCTAGGATGAAGCCATTTTTCAGTGAGCAGAGGCAACAGAAAGCCGAAGTGCCTGGGAGCAGGTGCTCTCTTGCGTGTGTGCTCACACCCCTGGGGCAGCTGACGGTCATCTCCCGGTCTCTGTAATCTGGGATTTCAGCAAGGGTCTGTCTCCAGCAAACTGGAGACACAGCTCTTCCTTTGTTTTTCACCTAGGTCTCGACAGACGTTGTATCACAGCTGTGTCATCTCCTAAAGAGCTTAGGACTGAACTAGCTGATGCTGGGCTTTTTAGCATATCTGCGTGAGCTCGGTAGTGTTGGTTCAAGTTGCTCCCTGAAGGCTCAGAAGTGGAATGCCCTCTTGGTTAACACTTCACGCAGGTTTAAAAAGCGTTTTGAGTTTGTTTTCTAAGCGGTCGTATTCTAAAACTTATCTTTACCTTATAGAGGAAAACTGGGATTTGCTGGGATCTGAATGTCTGTTTGGATCCCACATACTGAGTCGAGTGCTTCTAGGCTGCAGGTCTTCTGACCGACATATCCTATTCATCTGAACAGAGCAGTCTATTATATAAATTGTCCAAGGCCTATTTTATTCAAAATGAGCTATCATTCTGGCTTTACATAAGCTGAAGAAAATATCTTTTTGCAAGGCTGACTGAAAGTCAGTATAACAAATTGTATGAAAAGAGTTTGGTATTTCAATTTAAAATTATATTGAGGATGGAGGAGAAAAGGAGAGACCTTTTTGTACTGAAAGTTATGATTAGGACAAAAATAATTCTAGCACAATGGTCTCCCTTTGGCAAATGGGGTTTCATTAAAATTAGCCTTCAGCTGAGTCTATAAGAGCTGTCAGTCACAAGAAGAGGCCATTAGGCATGAAACTCTGGAAAGATTGTAGGTGCACAGCCTGTCTGTTTATATCTTCCATGCAATAAATACCACCACACTTTTTGATTTGAGAAGTATGAGAATGTTTTATTTAGTTGGAAATGCTGAAGCAATGAATTTCTGAGTTAAGATTTTTGCAAGGGGGAGTGTGCTGCTTTATTCTGAATTCTGTGAAGAGCTTAGATATTATATTTTTCTGCCTTGTAACTCATCTATAGTGTTGTTGAGTTTGGTTTTGGATGTGACATATGCGTGTGACATCGGACATTGCGTAATATTTATGTGTTTTGGAGAATCTGTGACTTGGCAAGACATTTGCTCTGATGAGGTTAAGAGGTTAGCTGTACGCCTTACCCCAAGAGTTTCTCAGCAATGAAACAGTAGGGTCATCTTCATGAAAGTAATTGTAAATAACTGCCAAAACACTCGTATCTATTATTGAAGTAGTATATATCCCAAGGTGATATTTAAAAAAGAGAAGTATCTTTCATGTTTGTAATATTTTCTACATTAATTGAATTGAAGGACTTCATAGCACTACTGAAATGCCAGAAATCTAAATGATAGTATTAAAGTAATGTAAAGTAATTCTTTTTGTTGTTTTACTACTATTTCTAAATTGCTGGCTATTGTAATCTTATCTTTCTGAATGAAATGTTACTGAAATTGCAATTCCTATATAGAGGGAGAAAAAAAATAAAAGCTCAGAATATTTTTGTTGTCTGTGATGGATGCTTGACATCCAACATTTTTTATATGTATGAATAGATGGCAATTGCCACTTACCCATCCAATTTTATGTGATGTGCTATCAAACTTGTTCTGGCTGCATGTAGCATAATTTCCACAGAATGTGGTGATACCTTTTGGATTTAGCTTTGAGGGCTTTTGTATCAGTTGCATTTTCTGATTTATTTTAGTACGCATATTCAAGCCATTAGAAAGCTAAGGCTCTCAAATTTATCTGTATGTGATCTGAGGAGACATAACACTTACCTCACTAGTCTAAGGATGGCCCTCAACAACCAAAGGCTCTTTCTTCAATAGTGTAGCGTGACCAGTATATGTACTCCGGTTACAAGAAAGAAGCAACCCAGTATAAGTAGTTGGGTTTTGTTGTTTGTTTTTTTTTTTTTTTTTTTCTTTCCCTGGGTATTGTTATATGCTGTATTGCACACACAATATATCATAGGCTACTTGGTCTTCTGCTAAGACAGATTGCTTCTTCAAAGAAGTTTCCCAACTTCCTTTCCTCACTTTCCCTCACTTTTATTTCCATCTGTCTTCAATCAGCCTCCTGTTCCCTAACACCTGCAAACTCATCCTAAGATGAAAACTTCCTTTGGACCAACAGCCGTAAGACGTCTCTGCATCTGCAGTCTCGCATGGACTCCTTGGTTTTTGACAATTATGTATGTGCAAATTTCAGCATATGGTATGCTTTATCCAGTGCATTGAGTGCTACTGAAGTGGGCAAAATAGAGTTAGTACTATGTATACCAGAATAAACTTACACAGGCACTGAGTAATGGCCAAAATAACTGAGAAAAGGAACATTTTCTTTAAAAAACAAAACAAACTGATTTCATAGTCTTGATCTTCAAGAGAAAGCACAAAAACCCCTTAAAAATGAACATCAGCGCTAAAAGTAAAATCTCGTTCGATACTAAGTGCAACGTAGATGTTGGTGTTACGGCGGATTATTGTTTTTCCTGAGTAACACCTCCTAACTCCCAGCTGTTCTCTAGATGCTAAGTATTTATTCCTCATGCTTGGGAAACATATTCTGAGTTGTTGCTTCTAGCCCTGCTAAAAGTTTTTTCTGCTCTGTAGATGTCTAGCTCCTCTTGTAAAGATTGTCTAATTGTTCCAGAACAAAGCAAATTATATAAACCAAGTGTTTTCATTTTTTTACTTCGCTTGGTGTTTGCTCTATTTTTTCAAGTCTGATAAAGGCTTTGAGTGTCAAAAGGCTTTTGTTTCCTTCAGTATCTCTTTATCTGCTGATGTAAGAAAAAGATACTGTCTCTGCAAACGCTACTTCAGCTGTTCTTAACATGCTCTTATTGCTTGTCCTTGTCTCACCTGGCCAGTAGTTGGAGGTTGTAAAAGTTTTTGAAGGTTGTAAAGACAGCTGGGTTAGGGAGAGATTAATTTCATCCACCCTTGATGCAGTTAAAACTTCAGCATGTGGGTCAAACGAGCCACGGAGGCTTCCTCTGCAGTAGAGGGAAATAGGCACGAGCATAAGATAATTATGTTCTTTTATTACTTATCCTATTGTAGGAAAACAGGAACAAAATGGGGGAAGAAAAACAAAGCTTTAACCCTGTCAAAATCCATCTAGTTCGCTTTCCCACTTTTTGCTTCAAAAATGACTGATTCTGGAGCAGTGTTTATGCCCAGATCTCCAGGATACAGTGAAGACCTGACGGCTTACCAAAAGCACAATGGGGGGAAGGCCCACTGATTTCTGTGATGCTGTTCAGGTGAGGAAATCTGGGTATAGGAAAGAGGTGACTAGAGAACTAATTACTCTCAGGGGTTTAGGATTAGGATACTGATATTTGATAACCTGTATGCAGAACAAAATGCCATTGAAACAGCAATTTTACTGTCTGAATTAGTTGCACTTTGTATCTGACTCTTTTAATACTCTATTACAGTGGACTTCACATACTAATATTGTTTGCTTTATTTGGCTGACATATAATTTTGAGTGAAAAATGGTGCACTTGACCTCCCATTATTAATCTTTTGAGACTTTTGTATGCTTTCCAAAACTGAATTACATTTGAATTTCTGTAGTGGAGTGTTTTAACTAACCTCTTCTTGGTCTGACATTTAAATGTGGCAGTTCTCTTTTTCTCTCTCTTTTTTAAAAAAACCAACTTTTGATACTAACATTAAAATTAACTTCAAAGAACTTTCACACAAATTGGAATATATTTTGTAATTATTGTGGTAGACAGATTTTTTTCAAATGCAGTACTCCAGGGTATCTCCAGTTTCTAAACTCGATGACATTTCTAAACTCGATTAAAACAGAGCTTTAGTAAAAAGCTCTGTTTTAATAAGTTTCAAAGAGAGACCTGTTCGCTCCTCCCTGCATATGATGTTTTTACCTGGAGCCTCAAGAAGACACTTGTGGAGATTAAAATTTGGATAAATTAATTTTCAAAGCGAAAGAAAAAATATGCTAAAATACATGTGTTAAGATTTACTAATGGTTTCTGAACTTTCTATACTGTGTATTAACATCTGTTTGTGAATGCTGTGCATTTAGCTGTGCGTTGTTCTGGAAAAGAATGTACCTGCTTTCCTGGTTATCGTTGGAGTATACTTTCTTGTAATAACAAAGCAAAAACTAAAGATGTGGTAGGTAAGTACCGTCACAGAAGGAGAGAAAGACAGGCAAGCACTAAATCAAACTAAATATGATGTACTTTCTGAAATGCTGCAGAGATTCGAGATATTTTATTTATAAATTATTCAATTTCTAGGGTTGCTTTCCTAATAGTGCAAGTTCATCCATAGAGTAGTAGTAAGAGGCAGTAGCAATTATAAGAATTTTTAGCGAATAAGTATTAGAAGTTCTAAGAGTGCCATAAAACTATTAGACATTTTCTGAACATTGTATCTGAGCTACATATAATTATGAAATTGTTTTGAATACCTTCAAGTTCATACACTTTTCAAGTGTAGAAGTTAAGTGCTTTGGCCTCCAAACACATATGCTATCTGTGTATGCACTGTGCAATTTGTACATAGTATGGACCTGATTAATGGTATAAATTGATCTGCAAATTTAGTCCCAAACAGAAATCTGTAATTTAGAGAGAAAGTTGCAAATTTTCTTGTATCCTTGCTAAGTGGTAGAAAAGATCTAACTGATAAATTTGTGTATACTTTTAGCTGATGACCTTTTGGAAACTTCAGAGATTTTAATCTGCCAGAGCTATTGTATTTGGAAGTTGACGGAATGCAAGATCAAAAATTCTATTTCCTGTGACTCTACAATTTAATATAGGGTTATTAATGCTGTCTGTGTTCAGCACATTTTTTTTTCTCTGATTTACAGTCAGGTATTATTTTGTACTTGCATATTTGTCTTGGAAAACTGTTGGTTTTTATCTGATTTGGGAGATAGGAAAATCTTGTCACAAAAATGCTTGTTTATCCACTTTTCTTATATGCCAGTGTAATAGGTGTTACAGTTTGAATTACTGTTATTTTATAGAAATTCTTGGGAGGGGGGGATTTAATCTTATGGTCTCATATTCACTCTTTCATTGAAATAAAAAGTAAATGATTTAGATTACTAGTCATAACATTTAGATTAAATGAAGTAGAAAATAATCATGCTTGAGATACAGTGTTCATAGACAGCATAGCGTGTGATTCTTTAAAACTGTCCTTCCATTTATGTTTGTTATTTATTCACCTCCCCCAGGAAGGTCAAGCAAGATGAGCTACCTTTGAGTCAGTAAACGCACTGGAAAGGGGTTTGTTCTCCCCTCCGTGACAGTGCCTCTCTGTTCAACATAGCTGGGTTTAAATGTATTAAAATTCCACACCCTGCATAAAAGCATTTCATGGTAACTGGGCAGTTGGCCATGGCTTTGTTGTGGAATTCAGTTAGTTCTGCAGTGACTAAGGGTGCACTCAAAGATCCACAGCTGAGATTTTGCATGAGTGTTCCTTGGCAATTGGTTAGCAAAGTGAACATAACCTAGTCCACTGGGACAAGTTCAAGGCCCGTGAAACTTGCGGTTAAAGGCCAAGCCGTTTTTTTGGGCTGCACAAGTTGTTGCTTTCATTTCCTCTTTGCAAGCAAGGGTTCAAGGGTTTTGTTCATTGCATTTGTAAATTAGTATTATCTCCCTCCATCCTGTAAAAAAAATAATAATTGCAAATTGCTATATAATGATAGGATGCTAATAAATGATTAGAGAAATGATTTTCTGATTGTTTGGTTGCAGAAAATTAATCAAAGATGACTTGGTGGCACTCAAGTCAGAAAAGTCAAATGATCTCTGTAGTCTTTTGACTGTGTGGGACTGACCAGTGAAAAGTAGCCAGATCTAAAGATCACTGAAGTCAAAAGAAACATTCCCTTTGTATAATGGGCTTTGGATGAGTGCTAAAGAGGGAAACCTGGAAGTAATACAGTACTTGCTCACCTCTCTTGAAATGTTTTCCAAGTCAATTAGCAGGGCAACTTGTGCTGCCCCCAATTCCAGTGTCGTTTGATGTTCTCTTGTACTCTCTTTTCTGTTTGCATTTTGTTAGCGTTTGTGGAAAGCACAAAAATGGAAACATTTAGATAAGCACTCAAATCCATTGTCACAGTTTAGATTAATTACACTCACTTATATAATGTGGCCTTGAATTAATAGCCAGGCTTTATTTGGGTTATTAAATCAGAGGCTTTCTTATAAAACACTTGCAAGTTTTGAAAGTTTTTTTCAAATGACGTGCAAGCTGGATGACTAATTAAGGTTGCTAAAGTCCCTGTGGCAATACTATGGACCAGGCAAGAGAAGAGAGATTTTCCTTTCATGTCCATGCACAGATAAAATTGCATATGTGCCAAATTTCTGCTGTAGGTAATTGTGGACCAAATGTTTACATACACGTGGGCACGCACACACACACGCACACGAGCGTTGCCTCTCTGTGGCACGTGGCCACGTTGCGAGTGCGTGACGTGAACATTTCACTCTGCTTATTTTCTCTTGGCATGGCATTACTCTGATCTCACCACATCCCATGATACTTCAAAGGGATAAAGAGGTTTGCCTGGTGCTGTTTCATTTATCATGACTGATTATTTCATCTCTTTATTTTCTCTTGAAACAGTGAACATTTTTCCCAATTTTATTGTTATATACAAAGAGTTCAGAGCGTGTTCTCCTTTCTCTTCTGTGTTTTGTTCTCATTCTGTCTCTCATCTCGGACCGGTTTTACTGGCAGCCTGCTGCAGCGTAGTGAGGCTGCACTGTGGGTTTCCAGCTGATGCTAGCTGAAATCACTGGGAAGTTGCAGCTCTCTGAGGCCGTCACAAAGCTAGTTGTGCTGCTGTGGCCCGTAGGCTTTTGCTTCTGGATGACATCCCTGTGTGTGTTGCTGCCAGTGGGCACACGGACATCCTCTGCTGCTCGGTGTCTGGTAGCGTGTGAGAGCTTACTCTACCAGAAGGTTTTGGCAGTACTATTACTCGTCCGATTGCATGAATGTATCGATGACATTTGGGCATGGCAGTTACTTGGGGAAGAAGAAGAAAATAATATTTTTCCTTCTCAAATGCTTTTTTAAATTAATAACATCTTAATAAACTTTATTTTATTCATTAACTTGAAAACAAACAAATTTCAGTAACATGTAGTGAAGCAGATAAACAATAAAACCTAACCATTTTCTTGGGTAATACAGGGTGAGACCTTCACTCTTCAATTCGTATTTCAAGCTCTGTGAACAAGGCTGCACTTGCAATCATGCCTAGGTGACCTGGGAGTCTTTAATGTACCCAAGAGCTGCAGATTTCAGTGACCTTAAGAAAATGTGATGAAAAATAGATTTTAAGTAAATATTAAATATTGCAGAATTTGTGATGGAGCCAGAATTTTCATAATCCACAGCAGTTCCATTTCCCCTGAATGGACAGACTGATGTCTACTGTAGCTTTATTGTAGAGTGTGGTTTTGGTTTTGTGTTTGGTTTTTGTTTTGTTTTGGTTTGTTTGTTTGGGTTTTTTTAGTTTGAGTTAGTTGAATACAATAAAACGGACTGGGGTTTATTTATGATTTATTTTTAGGCAGATACAGTTAATTTTATTTTGTGCCCAATTTGATGTTTTCCTTTTCTCTTAGCATTGTGGAAGCGCATTGATAATTGGTCAGATTCAAGCCTGAAATAAAGCTGGTAGTTGAACAGAGGGTAGCTGGAGTTTATTCTCCTACTGAAGTCACTTGAGCCATTCTTCTTCCTTACTGTCTTTTCTTTCAACCCACCGGCTCTGGGGTGAATTATTACTTCACTGGGTGACAGTCGGGGGCTAATGACACAAAGAGACTACTTGAGCTTTGTCTGTCATGAACATTGTAGTTTCAAGCTGAGTGACACTTAAGACACAATTTGAAGTTCTTTCAGTGCCAGAAATTGAAAGGTACATAGATTTATAATTATGCTGGTGATAAACAGGGATATAGGGACATAGAGAAGTACTACTATAACTTCTGTTGGGAGGCTTAGGAGATATATTTGTAGACAGATTTTACAGTATGAGAAAATGCTAATAAAACCTTAATTAGGTGTGGAGTCTGCTGTTACTCCTGTAAACACACAAATAAAGCCACATTTCTGTTCCGTAGTGTAGCTGTGATGATAACATATGGCCTCCAAGCTTTTAAGATTTTATTCTGGAAACATTTATGCATCATTAATACTTAGCCCTTCTGGTAGGGGATAAAACAGCATTTAGGAGCATTCCCTTACCCATTGCCTTTGCTCTCTGTCTCAGCATGTAGGCATGTTGTTTGTCGAGGTGGGATGAAAAGTGAGCCAGAGCTATTTAGAACACCTGTTTCAAATACTGGGCATCCACCCTATTATGCATTTCTCGTAATATAAAATGTCACTTGCAATCAGAGGATTTTATAATATGCTGAAACACAGTAAACGTGTACGAATTTGCAAATTACCTAGACTTTTCCCAATGCAGTGATCTTGATGTGTCAATATGATTCTTTAGTATTAAATAGGGTCTGCATTTTGGAATCCTGACACATCTAAACACGTGTATCTGTACCTAGAGGAAAAGATACATCATAGGTGCATGTAAGCAAAGTGCTAGTAGTTGAATGTTTGTAATTTCGTATCTAGCACTTGCAAGTAGTATGCTTTAGAAGAAATAGTCTTCCTTGGAAACTCTTGGCTTGCACAGATAATTAGGGGGAAAAAAAGCATTACTGTTTTCCATATCTTATTTTTTTTGTCTAAATAAGGGCTTCTTTACTCCTTGATTTCATAGCCACAGATACTGTGGAAGAAGAATTTACATTTGTTCTCAGACGTTCTTTTGTATTTGAGATCCTCATTTGCTAGGCTTATCTTCATCCTGGGGAAGGAATATGGGTGTGGGTGTGAGGGGGTAGGTGGGGATTCTGGGTGAGGCTGTTCAGGGCAATTACTGCCTATGCAGGTGCACTTGGGGTCCTGGCAATCACACCAATAGGGCAGACAATGGTCGAGATCAATCTGCAACCTTTCACTCAGTGGATACTCCAGTTAGGTCTCTCTCACTTCTATCCAGGGATTAATTATCTTGTTAAATTATGTTAACAATAAAACAAACATTCGTTTTGATAATTTGGTACTTCAGTTCTCTTGATGCAGCTGAAATTTTATGAACGTGAGCATTCTGGATCTAAGGTATGCGGCAAAATTTGGTTTTGTGGCATATTGATTGGCAGAGTGGAAATTCTGTTGCAGCAGCTTTATTTTTTTTTGTTTGTTTTTAAGTTGTAGGCTTGTAATTAAATAAGCAAAATGAGAATAAAGCCCAGGCATTAATGCTGTTACCTATTTTGATATTGAATCCTCTTTTATGTTCCCCATTAATTTTCAGGCTTTGAGTTGAAGGTTTTTCTGTTGACGATGCCTAGGTGCATCCTAGATACTGACAGGAGTAAACTTGGAGCTTTTGGAAGAAAACAGTTGGGGTTTCTGGCACCTAGGAAGTTTTGGAAACAGTTTAGGAGTGTTAGAATAAGCCTATTAGCTGGATGTTTCCGCAGAAATGATTGGCAGTTAAGGCTAACAGTGCTGACATTTACCTTGTTATCTTTAGGTGGTAGACTTCGTAGGATACTGGAAAGACTACAGCAGTTTATACCATGTTGCAGGCTGTCCCAATGCTCTGAAGACTGTGTTGCCCTGTGTTGCGCTGGTTTTACTTCCAGGCTTGGGGGTGAGAAACCTAGCTCTATTTTTCTAGGAAATAAATAAATGTATAAAAATGCAGCAGAGCAGTGAGAACTGGGTAGCAAAGCAAAATCCAGGTCTCAAGGAGGGACAGGAGAATGATTATGGGAATGACACCTGCTTGTGTTTCTCTGAATGAAGTGAATTTCAGAGGGCAGGTTGTGCAAAGAGTTAGTGGTGTTTTAACCAAGTTTGTTTTATTTTTTCCTTCATGTCACCTGCACCTCTTCATTAAATATTTAGGAAGGTGATCTGAGGTTGAGTGGCCCATCAGAAATGTACCCTGGGGCTTGCAGGGCTGTATCCTGTAACCTGCAGCAGGTATCCAGACTGGCTGTTTGAACTGCTGTAAGTTTAACAACTTTTGTTTAGTAGAGAAGAAAAATGAGGCAGTAGGAGGCCACATCTCCTCCCCACAGGTGTGTTGCTCTCTCCATTGGCAAGGAGGGAGTGTGGGGAAAAATTGTACCTTACTTGAAAAATGTGGTGTTCAAGATCACCAGGCAGAAGCTCTACAAAGTTCAGATTGCTATCAGGAGGCATGCTAATTGTCTTCTATTCTCCTTTTGAAATGCTCTTACAGTAGCTTAAAATAACATAAACCAAGGCTCCTGAAAGACTTTTAAATGTGTTGTAGTAATTGTTTGAACTCCAAAAAACCAGGGGGAGAGTACAGCAAAAGCCTGCTTTTTATAGCACAGTTGGATACCAAGGCTTTACTCTTATAAGCCTGCTCTGGTCTTTCAATTTGTTCATAGAGTTAAGGTACTTGCACAGCTGTGAAATAATTTTGAGGTGTGTTTATTTAAAATCTCCTCTGAGTAGCAGCCTCCTGAGGTGGGAAACTTGTTTTCTTGAGAGCCCCAATGGGATACCAGTCGTCCAGTGTTCCTTGAGCATCCTTCATCTCAACGCAGTGCAGGCTATATAATACACTGAAGTCTGTTCAACAGCAAAAAAAGACACAGTTTTGAATGGGCTACTTTACACAGCAGGGGCAGCTGGTTTAAGGATGCTGAAGTTCACAGTTTTTAACAGGACATCTGGGAGGCACTGCATCAAAGCCAGGCCAAGTACATTAAGTGTTTGGGGAAGTATCAGTAAGTGTGTAACCTGCTGTGGACCCTCTTAGAGAGTGCAACATGTTCTCTGCTCTGCGGCACTAAGTGGAGATGTCCTTGTGTTTTATGAGTGCAGATACTCAAATTCTATTTGACTGTTGTGTAATAGCACAAGATAGTGGAGAAATCTTGCATTTGCTGCTTCCCATGAGCTTTTTTAATGCCTCCAGTCAGTCTGAGTTGCAATATCTCACCAACTGTTCCAGTTTGCTTCAGAATTGTTGTGTGCAGCACTCCCACAGCATTTTGCTTTAGGAGTGAAACTAATCCAGGCAAATTTTAGAAGGCAGAATGCAAAAGCTGCTACAGCCTGGTTATATACTACAGCAATATTTCTGGTATGTATGTGAAAATAACTATATTTGAAGAGTTCCAGATTTGTATCCCTATGTAACAGTGTATTTTCTATGACAAATACATTAGTTACATGTATGTATTCTTATTCTTCAGTAGTGGATGATGAGCTATTTATTCTGTCCTAGTAGTAAAGACTTCTGTATTTTGGTACTGAAAATTGTGGATTCTTTTCCTTGAGTCACTTCTCAGGCTTTGTATAGCTAGCTATAGATTTTGAGATCACATCTGTAACATGTTTAAAAACTGATCGGCAGCATCATTTGGATGGCACTGTGTCCTTTTCTTTTTCTCTCTTGCTCTCTTTGTTTGTTTGTTTTTTTCCAACAGGCTTCCAACCTTCTGTTTCTCTTTCAAAAGCAACATGTAACAACTTGGTGCCTAGAGAAACACCCGAAGACTATGTAGAAGTTTGCTGTTCTGAAATTTTTGACTGAAATTTTTCATCTTCCTTCCGTATAAAATTGTGTATGAAACATAATTCTTGACCCTGTATATTATATCATTTGCAAGTCGACAGATTTGTGTTCAATTATTCATGTTATTGTCACAGTTGAATACAAATACGGTGATTTTTATTACGGTGTTAGGTGAACACTTCCTAGTCAATCTTCCTTTTTTTTTTTTTTTTTTTTGTTATTCAAGGTGGAAAGGACTGTACCTCCCAATTTAATAGAGTCTTGACTAAGACGTATTTTATAAAGATTCTCACAGTAATGCTTTGAGCCATTCAGAAACAAATGCATGTATGACAGTATGGGAAAATTGATGAGTGATCACATTTTAATGGGTGTGGATTTTCCTAGCATAAAGAGGAAAGAAAGAATAGAGAGAAATTGGAAAAGAAAATGGTGTAATGTCACAGATTTTAATATTAATGGTAACTGAAGTACACGTTTGAGGACTAACATTTGTTTTCTTGGAGAGCTCTGCTCATTAAGTGGGACCTAAATGTATTCCTTTGGCAGGAGAGATACAGCAGTTGGGCAATGCCTAATGTGTTTTATCCAATAGTTGATGCAGGGAATGATAAAGCTGGTTGAAATATTTTTGCTGGCTGTAGGCAGAGAAGAATTATTAATTAAGATTTTTTTAATTCTCATCTGAGTGAGAATTTATACCTTGGAATTTATAGCATGGTTAAAGTTAACTATAATTTTCTTTGAAAAATCATATGACAAGCAAGAAAACATGAGATTATGCTTACTTGGAAGCATTTAAGAAACAAAAAAAAGGACTTTTTTGTTTACAGTTTTTTGAACATTGATAGAATTAAAAATATTGCAGAAATACAAAGGTTTAAGGTAGACAGATACTGACTTCTCAAGTTTAAAAAAAAAAAAACCCCACAAAACTATTAGGCATACACAATCTAGACCTGCATTGGGATCAGTCTGGGTAGAATGTAAGTAATTCTTGAAGTAGTTCCCAGTGACTGTGATGACTCTTTAATTGAGGGCACAGCTAATCAGCTGAAAGCTGTCCTCTTGCTGAGTTCTGCCAAGAAATTGTCTTGACACCAGCAGATGCTTTTTTTTTTTTCTTTCCTTTTTATTTTTTTTTAAATATATATAATTTAAGCCACTGAAAACCTTATGAACCATCTTCTGTCGTCTGTGGAATAAACTCAGTGTTGGTACGACGGCGTGAGTGACTTGTTTATGCCAATCCCAGTAAAGGAGTTGGCAGCTGTTGCAACAGAATTTTGTAGTAGTAGGTCAACTTACAGAAAAGGGTATTAGCGATCTGGAGGGGCGGTGAGGGAACAGTCTTTATTGAGCACAAATGTATCAGGCCTGCTTTGTTAAATACAGCATATATTTTCAAAGATTTACTGTATAATTACCTTGATTAGATGAGAAAAAAGTGCCTGGAACTAATCAAAGAGCTACAATTCATTGGTTTTAATAATCATTATTTTTCCCCTTGTGAAATGCAGGTGCTTGGTTTGAGTCTGAGGATGGTGGTGCTTATCTTCCATGAGCTTTGATTAATATCTAATTCTTTGCATCATGGAAGGAGCTAATCAGATATTCAATTTGCTAATCAGCTTCTCAATTTGATTAGTAATATACTAATCACTTAAGAAAATCAAATGTGACATACGTTTAAGTTTTTTGACTTAAAGTTACAACCATCTTTGTGGGTGGGGAGGTAGGAGGATCTGCTTACTCCTACCAGTTTGATGCAGTGTTAAGGCTGAGGCAGCTGCAGCCTCTCCAAGAGTACCAGAGAGGAGAAAAAGCCCAGAAGCAGATGCTGCAGGACTTGCTGTTACAGGCTGCACTTGAACTTGTGTCCCTCCTGCCTGCTGCTTTTCCTAGTCAAGAGCTCCTTTACCTAGTCAAGAGTGAAAGTGAGACAGCAATGTCCCAACTGCTCAGCTCATTACTTCTGTTCTCCCTCTTGGGATTTCAGTAAGATTTCCTTTTTTTGGTTTTTTTTTTTTGTTTGGTTTTTTTTTTTTTTTAACATATCCTGACTGTGGAAAATCTTATTTTTAGTATTTAGTTTTGCTTCATGACAGGTGTCATTGAGAAGGTGGCAATCTGTGAAATATTGTCACCAGTGGCATAGGGCTTTTTCTTTGCACTGTTGACAGGCACTGCTACTTAGAGCAATGGGACTGTTTCTCTTGTCTTCACAGGAGAAGCCTTTGCTGGCCATCTTGTGTTTCCTTTTTCTGTTGATTGTGAAATGCTCTCTCTTGATGACGTTGTCAAAACTTGCTTCCTTTGTTGTTTTTCCTTTTCGCATTTGTCTTTTTCCTGATGACAAGTGGACAGTGTTTTGTCACCGCTTTCGTTGTACATAAGTTATTTCATTTATGTTTGCTCATTTGCTGATGCTCAAGGTGCATTACTGAGCTTGGACTCTGTTAAAATGGATGGCAAGAGGAGATGTACTTGAGCCCTTGTCAACATATTAAAAGTTAGAGTTAGCTGCTTATATGCAGCTTTATTAATTAGTAATGCTTTCCGTGTGTTACAAATCTGTAGGGATATCTCTGCTAGGCCACGATGGCTGTGTTTAAATCCAGACAGGGAAATAAACTAGGGAGTAAGCTATGCTGTCTACATGCTTCCCATTTATAAAGTTGTATACATTAATGAAACCGAAGTCAGATGAGCCATCTACCGAGGACATAAGAGACCAAACTGTGCCTTTGTCAAAGAACTTGTTAAAATAGAGAATTTAATGGGCTTTATTACATTAATTGCTTTTTGTTTCAACTTTGAAAACTTTAAACTTTAAAACTTTAAAACTTTTTAAAACTTTAAAAATGGTATTTTAATTATTATTTAATCAATATTTAATTTCCACTTAAACAATTTTGTGCCTTCAGCTCTTAGATTGGCTCCATCTCTTCATTTGTCCATTGCCTGGCGATATTTGCAGTGGTAACTGGCTGAATATTGGTCCAGATAAGAATAGGGCATTTGGAGTTGGAGGCTGAAGGCATAATCAGGATGGAGATGATATCTAGCCCTGTGAATGTGTTTTCTTTGTTTATCTTTGTATAAGTAGGGGAATTAATGTATCCCCATCTACTTCAAGTAGATTTAGTATTAGCAGCAGCAAAAAAATGTGCTTTTAGTCTGTATTTGATGAAAAACCAACACATACTGACCATGTACTTATCAAAATAGTAAAAAGCCTGGGAGCTGAATGCTAAATATTGTGATTATTGTTTTCTGTATGCCTTCTTCTAAAAGCCAATATGAGTTTGGCCTGTGGATGGAAAAACATCATTTTGAAATGTAGGAACTTTGATTCTGTAGTAGTGGTAGTCTTCAGCTGCCTCTGCCTGAAATATTTCAAGTTAAATATTACACTGTTTGCAGGCCTTCTCTAGGGAATGGGCATGCAGAATACAACGATGCATTGTAATATTTGATGGTCATTGAACAGCCCTCCTTTTTTTCCCATCTTTTGATATTACGTGTTTGGATAGAAGGGTGAGTCTAAATTTTACCTTGAACTGAGATTCAAGAAGTCTAGGAGTATTTGTATTTCATTGTCTATTTTAGAGTTGGATGGCCCTCCTAAGTTGAATATGACAGAGGTAGAAAGGCATGACAAAACTCTGTATGAAATTTCCATAAGGAACCGGATCTTGTTCTGCTCTGTAATTGAGGAAGACTTTGCTAAGATGGTGTTCAGATTCATGAACTTTGATTATTTTTTGCCTCAATGTCCATAAAGGATTACATTCTTATGTTAGAGCAAAGTTTGGCTGCTTTGGTTTTATGACAGCGTTAGGCCAAAGGGCTTTTGGGATCAGTCTGTGTCAAGACAAAGCTAGGGAAAGAGGGGACAGAGACTGTGGCTAAGCCAAGGCTATATCAAGGGCTGGCTGAGCGGTGTTTTGCTTGTGGAAAAAGTATATTGCCAAGCACTGAAAGCAAATGCTCCTTTGCTATGAATCCATAAGAGGCTATTCCTCTGGGAGTATTTGTTTGACTTCATGTATATTTAGTTTGCAGTGTGTTTTGAATGCATTTTTACAATATTTCCATCTTAAATACTGCCATTAACAAAGACAGAAAAAAGAGGATGACATCATGACAGGGAAGTGTGTATCTTTATGCTCAATTAGCCTTAGAAACTACTAATTTATGGCCAGATTGTGGCACTAATACTCACAGATGGAGTAGGATATTGTGGCAAGATTCTGCCCAAATGGCTGAGGCTGCAGGCACTTTCTCCTTGGAAGGAAAGACGCGGAGAGGATATTCCCAGTGCGATTCGGTAGTGCCTGCAGTGTGGCAAGTCCTGTACCTTTTAACTGCAGTATCACTAACCATGAAAAACAAACAATTCTGTGGTTCAGACCTCATATTTCTTCAGCCTATTCTGCCTGTCAGTAGGAGTGTAGGGTGCTGAGGCTTCTGGTATCTTTCCAAAGAGCATAACAGCTGGGATTCAGACTTGTGCGGTCTCTTGTTACTCTTTCATTGGTATTTCTGGAAAAAAAACCAAACCAACAAAAAAAACCCAACAAACACCTCACCCCCCCACCCCCTCCCCCCCCAAACAAAAAACCCCAACCAACCCAAAAACTGAATTAAAAACCCCACAACCCTTAACACCAGCTCTGGGCATGTGTCACATGGCTCTTTGGCAAGCTCTCAAAAGAGTATTCTGCTTCCTGGCATTTCCCTCACAGTAAATATGCACAGTTGCCTACTGGTGCTCAAATGGTATGTGATAATGAATTTTCCCATAGAAATGGGAATGTCATAGCCTTCTTAATAAGGGGATAGCTTTTAATAATGCTAATATGCTCCTGGTTATCTAGAATAAGAAAGATGTTTCCTATGGTGTCATGCTCAAAGAAATGTGAGACTTTCACTAGGTTGTAAATAAATCTGCCTGCTCCTAAAGAACCAGAGACTGTGATAATGGCATACAAAATGATGCTGACATCAGCTCCGTGGTCCTTGCCACCACTGAAAGAGCAAATAGTTGCTATTTAATTCTAATGCAGCGAGATAGCCTGGAGCTAAATAATACATTTTTGTTAGTAATTATTTAGCACAATCCCAAACGGCAAAATAAATTTACATATGACTTGTCCCTTGTTGAGTATCTTTCTTACAGGGTATATGGGAACACAGGAAGGAAAATGACTGCAAGAGAATGGTCTGTTTGCATTATTTCAACTGTTAACATTATCAGAAGCCTTTAAATAAAAATGAAATATAAATAAGTTACTGGTTTTAAACATTAAGGACTCCTGCATGCAATATTTAACAATATTCCATCACAGATATTACCTTTTTATGTGAAAAGGAATGTATGAATACAAAAATACTTTCCTCGGTCCTTAGGTACTGAACTCCTGTTTGTGGTTGGTTTTATTAATGTTCAAATAATTGAACGTATACCGTGAAGGCTGTGCGAAATTCCTCCTCTTCTCATTCAGTAAATTGAAAAAATCCAATTAATTACTTACAAATCTTTGTGGGTCGATTTTTACATAGCTTTAAAACACAGCGCTGGTTGTGTTGAACTGAAGGTGAAATACAGCAGAGGTTTGTCCGTAGGTGGTGATGTGAGCCCTCCTCTTTGCGCTTAGCTGTGATCTTTGAACCCGTGTGCTTCTGAATGGGCTGGACGCCACCGGGAGGGCTCCTAGGGGCTGTGAGAAACCTGGCCCTATTGGGACACCCTCCCGCCTCACCTGTGCCCTTGCTGGGCTATTGAGAGCGCTCCAGCCACCTTATTGCCCGATGGAAACATGCTGGAGAGCGGTATGCAGTGTGGCTCCAGCAAATCCTGAAAATGACTGCACCGATGAGTAAAGAATAACGTTTATCTTTGACAAACTCCCTCAATGGAAAGTGCTGTTCCTAATTTACACCGTATTGCTCTTTTTTAAATTTTATTTTTACATCTCTGTTGTTTGATTCCTCCAAGCCGGTACTGGTTGTGCCAGAATTGCAGCGCTTCTCCTGTTGTCCCAGTATCACAGTCCTGCATTGTCAAGGTCACTTATAGGACAAGGTCACTTTTTTCGGGTGTGCTTCTCGGACATGGAGCGTTTTGCTGGCTGACAAGCATCTCTCCTGTGAAGGGAGGGCTGGGAGAGCTGGGACTGTTCAGCCTGGAGAAGAGAAAGCTCAAGGGGGATCTTATCAATGTGTATGTATAAATACCTGAAGGTAGGGTGCAAAGAAGCCAGAGCCAGGCTTTTTTCAGTGGTGCCCAGTGACAGGACAAGAGGCAATGGGCACAAAGTGAAACACAGGAGGTTCCCTTTGAACATCAGGACATACTTTGTTGCTGTGAGGGTGACCAAGCACTGGCACAGGTTGCCCAGGGAGGTTGTGGAGTCTCCGTCCTTGGAGATATTCAAAAGCCATCTAGACATGGTTCTGGGCAACCAGGTGTAGGTGGTCCTGCTTGAGCAGGGGGGTTGGACCAGATGACTTCCAGAGGTCATTCCAACCTCAACCATTCTGTGATTCTGCAAAATCCTCAATCTGGTGTGTTATGGCTTTTGCTTTACAGTAATTTTTCATTTGTGTTTGACTTTCAGGCAAAAAAGAGAGAAAAAAAAGCGCAGCATTAAAACAAACCTAGCAGGCCTTGTTTAAACAGATGGATTGAAAAAGAAGGGAAACACAATCCTTTGGGTTAGCTGGAGCTGTAGATCTTAGTCCTGTGAGCACAGGGAAGAAGATAAATCCGGGGCTCCCAAATCAGCTTATGGTCTAGTTTGTCTGATCTAGGCATACCCAGCAGTCACTGGGTGGTACTGGAGAGGCTGCACAGGGACCGCAGAGTGGGAATACGCGCTGCCTGGTCGGGACCGAGAGCTGCTGAACCTGCTGCTGTTGCTTGCAGCCCTTCCTGGGCACGTAGACTGACTAGATAAACAGGGGGACTAATGACATTTTTGCAGAGAGAAGGAACAGAACAAAAAAAAAAAAGGCTGAGATGGTTCATCATGGGAGGAAGATAAATGTGGAAAAATCTGCCAAAAACACCTCTCTCTTTCTGAAACTTCAGGTTGCCGTGATTACTGGTGTTCCCAGGCTGGGGCAGAAGCAGCAGGATGCTGCGTGCTCAGATAGGTCCTCTCAGACTAATAGATAGGTAGCGGGGGCTCTTATTGATTTGCAAAGTGCATCTTGACAGAGCTGCTTGAAAGTCTGGGAGTTTATTACCCAGCCCTGTTTAAAGCTGCAGGAGTTTGTGCCTGAAGCAGCTGCCAGCGATAATTTCTCTCCAAATCAAGTTGCTTCTATTTAAACAGGAATCACACTGATAGTGGCTTTTCTGAGATGAATTAACGTGATCTTTATGGTAGTGTTATGTAGGCTATGCCGTGTCCACTCAGGGTGTGGGCTATGGGCCCTGCTGTCTCCTTCCTCACCTGCAGCCCGGCTGTCTGTTGTGGCTGAGAGGGTAGCTCTTGAATTGGAAGCAAGGCTTACGTGAATGTTTTGTATGCTGCTTAGTTCTAGCGTAAATGAGCTTTTTTTTAAAGAGACCTTTTTTGTTCTTGGGTGCCTTAATATGCAGCATCGGTTGCTCCGTTTTCCTTTGGGAGAGGTGATGAGGATGCTTTTATCTTTCTGAGGCAATCTAATGTAAAACAGATGAGAAGAAGAATGACAGCAATTATAAATGCTTCCTTTGATAACCGTTATTTTTATTGGTAAAATTTACACGTGGAATAACGTTTCTGTGATTTTGTGTTAGGACTTTTAAAGTTGAGTTTCATTCACAGGAAATTTTATATTGGGGAGAAGAGCTTTTAATGTGCATTTGCTATTTTTTAACAAACTGAACCGCAGCATTAAAATATTCTGTTTACGGTGACACGTGAGTGCAAATCAGGTTGTAAAGGTGGCCAAGCTGAATGTTTTGTTTTTAAATATTAATTTGGAGTGGCTCATTCTGAGGCGAGTGCATATGAGGGAGGTGGTAGATTCAAGCATAATTTGAACCTAGCCCTGACCTGTGGTTCACAGTAATTAGATTATTAACATTTGCTATTAAAATATGTACAATTGTATTCAGCTGCATTCATCCTTAAGATGGCCCATTAGCAAGCAGGCAGACCTCAGAAAGCTCCTGGGGGTTTCTGAAAAGAGATGCCATTCTATTGTAACGCAGAGGAAAGGGGAAGCACAGCACGGTTCATGCACCTGTATCATTGCGGCAGTTGAAGCTTTCTTTTAATTGGCTAGCCTGGGATCGATTTGCTTTTCAAGAGGGTCACACTTAGGGAATAAGGGAGCTAGAGTGTCCTCAGATTGTGACCCTCAGCCTAGAGTGAAGACCTGGAGCTGTTCTCCGCTTCATGGGGACAAGGCAGCCATGTAGGGAAACACTGGCAGAGCCTGAGGTCTGTCTCACCATTGCTTCACCAGTCAGCCAGAGTACTTGCTAGGTGTGGGGCAAGGGAATTTTTTTTTTTTCCACTAGAAACCCTAGACAACCTAATCTTCCCACAGAATAAAGACGAGAAAAAATTCACTCTGGTTTGGTCCTCTGTAGTGAGGCTGCATGTTATTGCTGCCTTGGAAGTGTGGACTTGCTGATGGAGTGCAATCACGGGATTGAAATATTTTGGCCTCGTCAGTCTGATCTTTAGCAAAAGCCAGGAAGACGTGAAAATGGTTGTTCTTTATCATAACTAAATTATACATTGATAAAGGTTTCCTTGCACAGAATACCTGGAATTTATTGCTTTAGATATTTTGACTTCTTGAGTTGTAACCATTTAACACCCTGAATCTGTGTTTTTTCTGAGATAGGCTTTAATTCACGGACTAGTAAACTTTTCTTTTTTTAAATGGCATGTTACTGGGTTACCACCGTGCTTCTCAAATACATTATTTAGGGAGAAGCATGTTGTTTCTAATCGATTACATGCCTTTCTGCATGCTAGTAATGACTTCATAATTAGAGCAAATAAAGTGCATTAGATTTCAACGTGTAGTAAATAGTGCTATAGCACTAGTGTTGACTTATACCAAAGGTGTTAAACCCCTCTAAGGAAGTGGAACAAGGAGCTAAATTACTGAGATCTTGAGTGACATGTAGTAACCAGAGAAACCGAATTCTGAAAATAGACCTGAATGATGAATATAATTATGAATTTTATCCACGATACTCTGCTAAAAGCCAAGGAGCCATCAAAAAAATGGTCTTCTGTATAGTGGCCTTCTTTAAAGCTTTTCCTTTGAGTAGCTTTGGTGAGCTTTCTGTGCCTAGGCTGAAGTGGAGACTAACTGGATGGAAGCCCTTGGCAGCCAACCCCTGCCTCTAGAGGTACAGAAAGATGGCATCATTTATCACAGGCTGTACCATGAGAAATGGCTATGTTGTACAAAGTGGTGACCAGTTGCCTTCTCTGGCTGGAGAGTATAAACTCTTAAATATCTCTGCATGGTATACCGCACAGAGCTAGGAGCATCAGACTGTACGCAGGTGGATTGATTTTTCAGTTGCTTGATGACTAGGAAAAAAATTGAAGCACTGGAATTGAGATAAATGGCAAAGAGGAGATGTTATTACAAATATTATAAATAACCTTGCTTTTTTATAGATACTGCCAAATAGTAGAAGCATATAGAAATGCGATTGTTTAATGCCTCTTGTAAGCTTCTGCTATTCTGCATTTCTGTGCTGTTGTCATTTGAAAGCTGGTGCTAAAAGATGAGCGGAATAATTTTATTTCTTAGGCTAATTTCTTCTTGAACTTTTTGTCCCCCTCCCAAATCTACATGAAGTTTTAGCTATTGGTGTTTTGAGATAGTGCAACTGGAACCAGGTCAAGACAGCATTCTTAATGTGCATGTCAAATCTCTCAACCTACCATACAACATGAATGGTTCAAACTTCTAGGTCCAGAGCTTGGTTTCAGGTGATGTCAGAGTAATTAGGGATATCGATACGGTTTTGTATCACTGATAAATGCAGTGAATATATTTGTAACATATTTCCAAGTAATTGCATTGGAAAATTCTGGCACTTCCAGATGTTTGTCTGCACTCTCTTCTTGCCTGTGAAAATATGATCGTGGTTACATGGCAGATTTACTGTCGTTTATTTAGTTCTAACTGGAAAAAATAAATGCATAGGCCTGCTGCAGGGCTTTCTCCCTGTGGAATGGTGCTTTCTGGCCACACAGCTTGCTTGTGCCAAGGGATGCAGAGGTGTGCAGGGCAGCCCACAAAATGATCTTGCCAATGCAGCATAACTCCTATCTTAGCTGGGCTCCCTCAGCGTGCGTCAGACTGGGTGGTTCCCTCTTCCAATTGAGATAAGAGCTTGGAAATATGTCCATGTGGGGGGACTGAACGGCTCTTCTCTCTCGCTGGGCAGTGCAGTGTCCCCTCTGGAGACCCATATCGACCTGGGGAAGAGGCTGAGGGAGCTGGATGCTGCTGGAGGTTTGCTTTGAGCTGCCGCCCGCTTTCATGGCCGTCCAGCTAGCACGTGCCCTCTCACATCTGCCTTCAGCCTATTGCCTACTGTACTCCACTGCGGTACGGTGCTGCAGGAGGTAAATTTAAGGAGTCTGATGAAAACTAGAGACTGAAGATGAGAAGTGACAGACAACATCGTCCAGAGTTCCCTCTTTAGTTGTTGCTTGGGAATGGGAGAGTGTTGCTCAAATAATGTGTTTCCCCTTGTCTGTTCAAGGGCACCCTAAAAAGGGAAGGTTGCGAGTGTTCTTGAACTATGGCTTGAAGCAGGATTATTGCAGTAAAGATTTAGTCTCTTTCAATGTTTCAGCTGTCTCCTGCTCCAACACCCTCTCTGGGCAGCTGAGATTTCAGTCATTTTTAAATACATTTCATCAAGATGCCTTTGGGATGCTTCCTGAGATTTCCTGGTAATTTTATTAAATAACTCTGCTGTTAGTTATCCCCAAATTTCATTTTGATTGACTTTATTAAATGGGCTTTGACTTTCTTGATATTTGAGTAGAAAAAGCTTCTCCTGGCATTTGTAAATGTTCAGGTTTGTTGGGTTTTTTTTTTTGTAATTAAGTTTTATGACAAGGCTTGCAGTTGTTTCTCTGCTATTTGAGTATGTGTGCCTAGAACTGCTTTGGTGTTTTCCTTTTTAGCTCCATTTGTTTGTTTCTGTACTTAAAATTCTCTGAAAGTCTTCTTGGACATCTTGAATGTAGCTGTTTTAAGAGATTCTTTGGTTCGTTTGGTAAAACTGAATTATTTTTAAAATGCATGTATGGATTTGCATGATCAGCTCTCTGGAAGGTCTCTAATCTTTAGTGTTGTTTATGAAGAGCGCCTCATACAATTTTGCGTTCAATTCTGGTTTGGGGCTTTTAGACAAATAATTTAAACGTCAGATTTACAATTATTAATTGTAAAAGTTAAGAAAATGTAAATTTTATGTGCCTGACAACAAACTTGAAATTTTTGAACTCCATGTTTTCAGCAAATACCAAATGTAGTGAGTAGCTGTGGTGAAAGTGACATAATTAAATTAAGAAAAAGTTAGCATGCTTCAGGCAAGCTGATTACGTGGGCTATTTTAATGGCTATTTGATGGCAGGTATGTATTTTATTTCCCTGGCAAAATGTTGCATGTAATAGTGGAGCTTGAAGTGCCTTTGAGTTTTACCTCCCAAAATTAACTTGAAAAATGAAAATGAAAAAATGAAGGTGGGTAAATATAAATAGTAATAATTAAAAAATCTGCAAAGAAAAAAAAGGACAAAAATGATGAGGTAATGATTAAAATATTGTAAATAGTGGCAGAGTATATTGTAGAAGGAAACCGAAGAAAGGTAGAAAAGAGTGTTAGAGAAAAACAGTGACTGCTTTTTCGCCCCAGTGCTAGATGGAATATCCTTACGCATCGTAACAGGATGGGAAATGCATATGGGGGAAAAAAGCATTGGCTACAGTAAGGTGTGATTCGGAGAAAATTAAGAGAAGCTAAGGACCACATTGTAGTTGGAGTTAGTGTGAAGAAAAGAAAATGTGTGCATCTATTTTAATAAAACGAGGGAAAACAAATAATTTTTTTGGTTCCTTTTGTAATGTATTTGGGAAAAGAGCCATTAATTTATGTTGAATGTTATAGAACAGAATTGAGGAGAAAACAGTTACAAGTTTGCTGAAACCTCAATTTGTAATGAGAAATACAGCTAATAAACATTTACGTGAAGCAATAGGAATGTCTTTTTTTTAATAGCTAATCTTTGAGGAAAAATACCATCCTCACAATAAATAGGGATAAATAGGGAAAAAAAGAATTCTAATTTTAAACTGCCTTCTGACCCTTGGCTCATTCTGGAGAGCATAGCTCCCACCATATTACAGGAGACTAAGATTTAAATTTACATCCCAGAAAAATGTGCTTAACCATATAGATACTCCTGTGATTGCTTGTCTTGAAAATTGTCTGCCTATTTATTATTATTATTATTATTATTATTATTATTATTATTATTATTATTCCTATCTATTGGAAAATTCCAATCCTTCCTGTGTTTTGAAAAAAACCGAAGTCTTGCAAATGTCTATACAGGACTTTTGAGGTTTTCCAAAGGGGAAATAGCTTTTATTTACTTGTGACTTTACGTTTTGTTTCTCAGCAGTTCTGATCCATATTCCTGATCCAGTTCCCAAGGCCAGACCCTCTTCAAAGCATCGGCCTATGTACATAAGCCTTGGTACCTTCTGAGAACAATTCCAGAATTTTCTTATCTTTCTGTACATATATCTTACATGTGAAATACATATATAAATATGCATCCTAACAACTTCTGATATTATATATGTACTTAAATATTTGTTATATATATAAATTTCAGAAGTCTATACCTAGACAAGGTAGACTTTTAATTACTTTTGACAGCATATCAAATAGCAGAGAAATGTTTTTGAAATTAATCAGATGGTTACTATTCAGGCCTTTTCATCTTGGGACAAGCATTTTGTTTAGGCAGCAAGCAAAATGATATATATATTTATGTTTTTTCCCTGTTCTCTTAGGTATTACAATATGACCTACTTTCCCCAGGACTGCCCCTAATCAGTAAATTTTTTGTTATCTTTTTCAGTGCTACATTCAGGAAAAATACTAGATATTAAATCAGATAAAAGGTGAGACAGTATTTTTGTCTTTGTATTTCTTTATTAAATATAAATATTTTAATTCCATGAATAAAAGCTAGAATTGAGAATGATGCTGGAAATTTGGAGGATAGCAATGATGAGAACAGCAAGCAGTCTATGGACTAGAAACAAAATTTGTTTTCAGAAATAGGTTTGACTGTCCATAACATAGAGCTGAGCCTATATTGATTATAGGAACTTGGCACTTTTGGGTTCCTGCATGGCACGGCACCATCTTAGAGTCCCTTGGTTGTCTACCCATTGTTCTGAAGTGCTGTCGCTGTGTTAAAACCTTGCTCTGCTGTCATCCTTACCCCATTTTTCTGCTCTTCACCCTTCTGCTGAAAACACCCCTCTCTATAGTCCTAATTTAACTGTTGAGAACACAGATACAGTAAGCTACAGTGCAATATTTTTAGTATTTCAGTAATATATTATTTATATATCACTGACGCAAGTAGTGCATGGAACTCCCTTATTGACAGCTATGCAGCAGCATCTCTTCAGTCTTTTTAGAGTCACGCTGCCAGGATATTGCCTGTTTAGGTGGTGTTACGGGGGTGTGAATCGGAGCGATTTTATGTTGCAATGCATTGTCCTTATGTATTTAAACTGCATGCATTTTTTGAGTCTCTGTCTGCATATGCTGCTCCCCCTTAATTCTTACAGAAAAAAACTTCTTCATTATCTGTCAAATCATTGACCATTATACTTTTGAAGAAAGCATCTTTGGGGTATTCTTGTATTATCTTTGTACAAAACATCTCCTATAACCTGTTCATTAGTGGTATTTACTGCATTGTTCCATGAAATTCTGCATGTCTTGACTGCAAATATCATCATATAAAATTAATCAAGATTATTCATATGAATGAGAAAAGGGAATATTTGACCTGTATTACTCCATAAGAAAGTGGCAAACAATCAGCTGTCAAATTTTAGTATCTTCCTCCAGAACCATGAAGGTACATTCTTGTGGTGTTCTCTAGGGCTACGAAGTATCTCGTCCTTTTGGAGCTGAATGCCCGGTGTTGTTTTTTTTTAAAAAAGCCAATGCGATGTTAAGAATTATTAGGAAGAAGTAGAAACGAGAACAGAACATCATTATGACACTGAATGATTCCACGGTGTGCCTGTGTGTTCAGTATTCGGGCCAATTCTGGCCTCCCTCTCTCAAAAAACATGTAGTAGAAATGGGGTAGATTCTAAAAAGGGCAGCAAGTATGATCAAGGGTACGCAATGACTTCTGCACAAGGAGGGACTAAATTGGCTAGGACTCTTTATCCTGAAAAAAAGGGGAGCTTATTTTAGAACTCTATAAAATTGTAAGTGGCATGGAGAAAATGGATAGGGAAGAAATGTTCGCTGTCTCATCTAAGAAAAGAACAAGGGAAAATAAATGAAAGTAGCCAGAGCTGGCTTAAAGCAAACAAAAAGAACTACAGTTCAGTGCATAAACTCCTTGCTGCAGGAAGTTGTAGATAATAAAAGTTGACATGGGCTTAAGGTATGATTGTAGAGTTTCAAAGAAAAGAAATCCATGAAACGCTCTTCTAAAAAAAAAAAAAACCAAACCCAAAACAACCCCAACAATGAAGCAAACAAAAAAACCTCCAAAGAAACCCCCAGCACTTCGGTCTTGGAAGTCCAAAAACTGTTGGAGACTGAGAGGATATTCTAGGGGTATGTGCTAGATACTTGCTCTGTTTTGAAACTCTTCCATACGTCAAATCAACTTTGGTTGTTATAGACATGCTAGATGGACCTGTATTATCTCTTATACTCTTGTGGTCTACCAGCAGATTAGCAGATAGAAGAAAGTTATTTTTCCATATGTTTTATTTTAAAATAATACTTTGTTTGTGAAGTGTTTGTGTGTATACGTATCTAAAGATACCTAAAAATATGTCCATCACAACCAAGTGTTATTCAATGCAGTTCAGTTTAAAGTCGTATGCCAGGATAGGAAGCTGGTTTCCCAAATTCCGCACTTGTTGCAGTGATAAAATTCTTGCTACTCATATGAAAATATGCAGAAATCTGTTTTGGGCTTTATGGCGTTTGTTTTAAGGCTTTATGGTTTAATTTTTTGTATATATATTTTGGAGTAAAACCTATAAATTTGATGGTACATAGCAAATAACATTTCAAAGAGTACATGTTTTTTGAGAACACGAGTGGTTCTACCTATTCCATTTATATAACCCCTGCTTTTAAGTAACACTTGGTGGAAGAGGTAGGTCAATTATTTTTTTTTCCCGTTTTCTGACATGCTCTGCCCATGCACTTATATTGTTACTGGGAAAAAGAAAGCCTTGTCTTTCAGTTTCCCCCAGCAAAGTCATACAGGCACCTAGGATGGAAACCCTAAAGATCTCATCGATGTTTTCTTAAGGGAGATGCTTAGAAAACCATTTTGGCAGTGCCGCAAATGTGCAGGTATGAGCAACACAATTAATGGCATTGTTGAAACCAGCCTCTTTGCAGAGCTCCAGTGCAAGGACTATTTATCAGGTAGGCAGCCCAGCAGATTGTGCAAAAGACACGATCTCCCAGTCACCTTCTAGTGATAATAAAAGGACATGAAGGCATTGTGTATTTTGCCTGTGAAAATCGTTAGCATCCTGCATGATTTTGAAACAGTTTATCTGAATCATCATTGCAAATTTTTTTAAAAAGAACAGTATTTCGTTATATTTTAAGATGAAAATTTGTCAGGGGGTCCTGCTTTTGTGTTTTAGTTATTTATAAGTTCCCACTGAGTGTCTTGAGCTATGCATAGAAATCATCTTTGCTATAAAAAGGACCAACCGATTCCTTCCCAAGAGGCTTTTGCATGGTACACAGCAAAAAAAAATGTTTTGGCTTATAGTGCACATCTGTGATATTGTGTAACTTAAATTTCTCCTGCTGCTTGACATTTACTTACCCAGAGTGTTTCTCAGAGAATGGTTCGTCATTGTGGTGACTTTTTTTTTTTGACAAACATGAGTGTGTTAAATGCAAATAACTACATTAATGTGACATTATTGCTGAAATTTACACACGTGAAGTCAGGAAATTCAGAATAATGATTCCCACAACTATCATAACTTGTCCCCTTTCTTATGTGACGTGTCGTATTTTCTGTTAGCCTTAGTAAGCACTTGTGTCTTGTTAAACACTGAATATGGTTTCTCTGGTTGGACCGCTGCCTGTCTTGTATACAGCTTTGGATTTTGCTAAGGTTGTAATTGTGTTATAATTTCCTCAGCAGTAGTTTAATGTCAGTGAAATAAATATGGTGAGGAGTCCCGGCGAGGGGAGGGCCAGTCATCAGACCTTCAGTGCAAACCAAGCAGAATGAAGCAATTTTGTTTTTTCCCCCCCCAGGACATGTTTTGACTTGACATTGTTCACCTTTGTATAACTATAAAATATCTCTGCTATAGGTATTCTGCAGCTCCATAGTATTAGGCTGTTGCAGCATATTCCAGTAATGGGTTTTCAGTTGGCACAGTGACATTATTTTCTTAGGTGAGATCAATTAACACAACACCCAAATGCTCTAGAGTTAATTTAGTTGAATCTAAATAAACCATTATACCAGATTATCTATGGTGGCAAGAGGGTATGAATATTTTCCTGAGAAAAGCTGTTATCAGAAATCTTTTCAGCCAGCATTACTACAAAATCTTGGAAATAACAGTTTGAGTCTGTACTTAGCTACTTAGCTTGCTTGAGAGAGAACTACAGGTTTGGGAAGATACATATCAGCATATCCAAAACTTTTTCTCAGACCAATATGAAATCTTTGGAAATAGGATATAATCAGCACAACATGAGTGACTGCAGGAACAGCAGCTTCTTTTGTTTATGTTTAAGTGTCGTATGTGTTTTTACTTGTGTAAAGTAAAACCAAAAATGCATTAAATGCAAGAAACATGGTGTATTTGCACTCTCGGAGGCTTTGTTTGCTTTATTTAATAAATAAAGATTCTTCTAATTGGCAAAGAATACACCGTGGCTTTGTAAAAAGAATGTCGTTTTAAGGGCAGGCTCTACAAGACAAAAAATCCTTTAGTGCTATTATTAGCAAGTCTTTTAGCCAGTAGCAGAGGACAGGATTGTCAGGCAGTCAGCAAGTGTCTGCAGGTGAATTGTTACAGTGGATACCCACAAACCTGGCATCAATTGTATAGTTTAGCCCTTCACCCTGCAGTGTTTAGGCTGGTCTTTCCCTTCAGGGTGGCTTCTCTGCAGGCTTCTCTGCAGGTCAGCTGGCAAAGAAATGTTTTCGTTTCTTTTTGAAACTAGGCATTCTTCATTGTTTTGGTTTTTTGCCTTTCTTTGTTTGTTTGTTTTAATATCTATAGATACTGTAGGTTCATGTGTATGCACTTGAGGTCAAAGGTTGCTCAATTAATCAAATGTTTTGCTAGTTGGCCTGGTATTCAGTCTGGCTGAGCGCTAGCCAAAACCGATATGAAGCTGCTTGTTTCACAGTGTGTATTTGGAGTTATCTGTGTACATAGATTTGTAAAAAATAATCTAGTGTATGGTGAAGAATGCTCTATAATGCCTTTCACACATGTTGAAAACAAACAAAAGGAGCTTTATCAAGAATCCTCCAAGTAAATTCATTCTTGAGCTAAGACATTTTATCCTAAGAGTGGTTTTCTTTTAATAATTAACAGAAATGACTAGTTTGAAAGTTCTTTCACCTTAGTGACTTCTGTTGGTGGCACAAAGCTCCAGTGTCATCAGCATTCTGCACCTAAACCTGCCATCTGCTGAGGAGCTGCCAGGTACATTAACTCTTGTCAACTTAACAGAGATTTGTAAGAGAAGCTGCCTTCTTCATAAGAAGGTTCAGACTGAGCCTTGACACTTAATCTAAATACTGAAGCTACAGGGATTTTCCTGGAGGTAATTTTGAGTGATTATTAGTTGATTAAAGTAGTTCTCTGTGTCAGTTTCAATCATGAATTGGCCTTATATGTGTCGGAGTCAGAGTTTACCATGCTGATGGATATCGGTGTGCAACTGAGTGTTTTTCACATAAATTGGAAAGAACAGTTTGGTAATCCCCTTTTACAAGCTGTAACAAAATCCCTCGGAGTAGCTCTGCAAACGTGTCCGCCTAATGCAGTAGCACTAAGCAGCTAAAAGTTAAATACCCTTTTCACCTTCTGCTTTTATAAGGTAGATTGTCGTGTGTGTCAAATCTGTTGTGTGCGAAGCAAGCTCATTTAAATATAAATAGGCATTCTCTGATAATGAAATTTTAAATGTGTCAAAAATGTAACATGACTGAGTTGGATATCTGTCCTATTGACTGTAAACAGAAGAGCTGATTGTAGCAAATACTAAGTTATTTTGAATTTGCTGTACTGAAATCAGAAGTACGTTTCATTTTTAAACCTGTAATCACAGCAATAATGGGCTCCTGTGCCATGCTCCAAGTATACCGTGCTTGGATTTGTAGCAAAAGACAGGTCTGACTATCGCTTTCTGCCAGCTTTACCTCTTCTTGCTGTAAACTCTTCCACTAGATCGTCTGTATGGTTTGCCCTGAAAGGTCAGGCTTCAATCCTTCACCAAATTTGAGTGTCCTTTCTGAAAAAGATAATCTATTTCATTGGGATCAAAATAGATATTTTACTATTTTAATACAAAACTAGAAAGAGGGTTTAGTAGTTTGATATGAGTGCAGGAGGGTGCATTCAGTTTGGAAGTAAATAAAAATTAATTTTTTGTCCTCATGGTACTTTTGTAAAATTAGTAACATTATGATGAAGTAATTCATTTAAATAAAAGACGACTCTCATTTGCAAATCATGTATGAAAATTGGTTTTAAATTTCAGGACTTAGCATGGAGTAGGAATTCTAATTTCCAGGTGTGTCTTTTCAGGTTTCTTTTGTGAGCAGTTGCCATTAATTTAGAATCTGGAAAAGTGACCATGTAGTAATCACATTTCCATCTGCATTAACTTTATCAACAGGCTTAACTGCCAGTTCTTGTTTAGTTAGATTTATTGAGAGTTTCATATAGTTCGGTGTGGTTTAGCTAACACATAATTTGGATAATTCACGACTTTGCCTCCTTTTAATCTTGGAAAACTGGTAATTGGAAGGGCCTGTCAGAAAAGATTTCTTTAGTGTATAACTACGTGGATCTACAACTCGCAAAAACATTAAGTGAGGAGGCTGCTGGGGCTGTGCCACGTCACTAGGAGGAGGTCTGGCGTCACTAGGAGGAGGTCTGGCGTCACTAGGAGGAGGTCTGGCGCAGGAGGGGGTCTTGTCTGTGAATCCCTGCCTGAGGGAGGAGAGCCAGTAGGGCTTCCCGAGGCCAGCCCTGGCATGTTCGCTTGGGCTCGAGCACGTATCCTGTCCCACGGTGTAGAGAGAGAGGTTTCTGGAAAACCGTTGCTGGCTACTGTGTCCTCTTGGAATTTCCCATTTTCTGGCTCTTTTGGGGTTGCAGTGTATGTTTTGTGTTTTCACAGTTGTATGTAACTTCTGATGTGCAGTGTATAGAATCAGGAAAGGTAGCCATCCATCCTATGCGTACTGGCCTGCTTCAGGCAAGCCTTGATTTTTTTTTTTTTTTTTTTTTTTTTTAAATATAGATCAACATTAACACAGCATTTCTATGCCCCCATTTTTCCAATTTCTTGGTTTAACTTTCTTCAAATTCCTGTTTGGCATTGTTTCTCCAGGCTTCTGTAAATTCCAGGTAACTGCATTGATCGCTCCAGAGATACATGGTTAAGATTCTGCTTATCATATAAGGATGGAAAATAAAACCATTTAGTTCTTCCACTGTTCTTGTTGAGTAATGCAGAATTCATTGTTTTTACATCATGTTAAAGGTTGCATTTTAATTCTGCCTTTTACTTTTTAATGTTTTCTGTCTGTCTTCTCTATACATTTTGTCATTTGTACTGTCTGTAGTTCTTACGATTTTTTTTTTTACCCTGATGTTTCTGTGGGAGTGAGTAGCAGGAAGGTGATTCAGGTTTGTACACTGGTGTTAGCTGAATATTGGATATTCAGTAAATTTTGCTTTTCCATTTTCATATTTTCCGGTTTATATGTTTACACATGAATGATCTTTGCCAGTTTTGATAGAGGGAAAGGAAGGGCTGAAACTCCTCTGCTGAAAGTTTCAGAAGTAACACTCCTGTTTTTAGATTTAAAGCTCTTTATGTGTTTCCAAGCTATTATCAAGAAGCAGTAGATAGGAAGTTGATGAGGGGAGAGAGAATCTTAAGAGGGTGTAAAGCCTTTTATCAGGCCTTTATAATTTTTGGTAGATTTTCGTACATTGCTTAGTAAAAACTGACAAACCAGATGCATGGCATTCATGAAGGTTCTCTATATTTCTGTGCTGAATTGTCCTCCAGCTCGTATCGTAGACCTGAATCTTCTGCTGACTAAAACTTTTAATAGCTGTATCTTGTTCAGTGAATATTGGGGAAAATGGAGATTTCTGGATACATTGTTTTATAGATATCCACACAGTAAATTTCCAAAGATTAATTTCCTTTAAAGGAGAGTTAAATATTCCATCCTTTCTGAAATTAAGGTATTGCAATACTGGCTACCTTAGAAAATCTTCTTCTTTTGTACATAATGGACAATACATGGTTATCGACAAAGGAACGAAATGTGGGGCACAGAGGCATGTTTACTGGTTAAAATGCATGGTGGTTAAAACTTCAGTTTTCATGTATACTCAGGCTTTTGTTTTCCTCTCCTTCCCCCCTATCCCCTGCACAGTCCCTGCATTTTGAGCTCCAATACAGTGCTGTGGAGCAATACCGTTGTGTGGGTTTGGTTTCTTTCTTTTTTCCTTTTTTTAAATGAATGGTGTTTATATATGAAGAAAGCAAGTATTCCTTTGCAAGTATTGGCCCTCTTTATTGGGAAATGGTGATGGAGACGTATATATAGACATCTTTTAGGGGAGACTGATGCAAGGAGGTGCCTTTGAAGCAGCTGTACTTTACATCTGTGCCAGTTCCGCTTTGTGCCAGCTTTGGGGTTGCTGACCAATGCCATAGTCATTCTGAACCTTTGAAATCATGATTATTTGAAATAGGATTAGGAAGAGCAAGAGAAGGGTCAAATTGAAAACTGCATCAATTTCTGTAGCTCGGTTCTTCAAATAAGATAAATGAAGCATGAGATCATGTTGTGTGCGGGAGTAATATTTATCTCTTTCCGCTCTTCTGTTCTGGTGGTGTTGCTTTCCCCTCAGAGCGGTAATTTGTGGCCGTTGCATGACCACACTTGGCAGTTTCATATGGAGAAGAGAACTGGATACAGCCTTCTGCTCAGGCATACAGGGGATTTCAAAATTGCCTTGAAAATTCAACCAAATTAAATAAGTGATTGTATTGGTTAGATAATAGTGAGGCTGCTTTAATAAACTTGCTCTTTTTTATCTTCTGCCCCCTGCCCCCCTGATATCTTTTAGCATAAAGAGAGTAAATGCCATTCAGTTGATCTGGAACTGTTACAGTTATGAGATTCAGTTCAAGGTCAGTTGGCTCTTCAATTTGTTCACTGAGTAAGGTACTTGGAGATGTGCTTTACCTACCTGTATCACTCAAGTGGTGTGCGAGTGAAGGGGATGTAAGTGATTTAGCAAGGATGCACTTTCAAATACAGCTATATATTTTTAATTAATGATAAATAAATGGAAAAGGAAATTACTTTTATTTTGTGTTGTATCATTCTCTTTAGCATTATAAGCGTACTTTTGGGTATTCTTTCTGTCTGAGTGTGCAGATTTTTTCAGCAAAACAATCTATTGGGAAGTTACTCGATTCAGATGTGGACTCTAGGAAACACAGGTGTTTGAGACTTCATTTTAAAAGAAAACTTTAATGAATTTTCACCAAGATGTTAAAAAAGTTTGTGATTCAGTTTTATTTACTAGACTTATATTTAGATGTTCCCATTGTTTGCATTCTGAAACTATAGTAGTTTATCACAAAAATCTATCTTGGTATTCTCAACACAAGATAATCTTCCCAATTGCTCTCCTGACTTGTCAATATGTATGCAGTTTGAAAATGTTTCCATACAGAATATCTGCTGCTAGTGATGTTGTGTAAGACAGAAAGTTTGAGTTGTTAGCCAGAGTGAGAGTTAATGCCTAACACCTGATATTCTTGCAAGCTGTTGTTGTGACCACCTTGCTGTACTCCCCCCCCCCCCCCGCCCCAAGCTCTGGTGAAATGTGCAGAAATAATTACAGAGATTAATCCTTTGAAGACTAGTCCCGATTCTTGGATATATTAATTGCACCTTGTTAGAATTTAATTGGTTTATTTTTGCGTGAACATCGTATTAGAGCAGTGTACCACGAACATAGTACTGGACAAGTCTCTTGCAGAGATTCAGTGACATTTGTCTACCAAACTGGTGGGATTTGCTTATTCTTTTTTTTTTAAAAAAAGAAAAAAATCTAGAAACCCCCAACCCAACCAAACTCCAAATACATCGATTTTTCTTATCTCTTTATGTATACTACTTAGACTTGTAGATCTCATGGGATTCATAAATAATTTGGTCTTTTTTCTTTACTCATTGTTTCAACTGAAGATGTGTAGAACAGGATAATACCATGGATACTAATTTGTTTTTTATCATAAATCTTTGAAGACAGAGTAACTGTTTCTTCCCAGCTCTTCTGCTATGCTAATTATGGAGATGTTTTCCAAAACCAATAGTTGGCTTCTTTTGCTCATCCTAGAGGGTTGTTACCCATGTCTTTTAATGCTGTATTCAGTGCTTTCTATAAAGTGAAGATACTTGGAACAGATTTTGATGCCTATCTCCTGCAACAGACCCCATAAGTCAACTGTTCAGACTGAGGTCACTTGGTTTGTTCAGCTTAGAGATGACGACCTCATGGCAGCCTGCAACTTCCTCACAGGGGGCAGCGGAGGAGGAGGAGGTGCTGATCTCCTCTCTGGTGCCCAGAGATAGGACACGAGGAAATGGAATGAAGCTGCGTCAGGGGAAGTTCAGAGTGGACATTAGGAAAAGGTTCTTCACTGAGAGGGCGGGCGGTCACTGGAACAGGCTCCACAGGAGAGTGGTCACGGCATCAAGCCTGTCAGAGTTCAAGGAGCATCTGGACAATGCTCTTAGTCATATGGTTTAGTTTTAGGTAGTCCTGCCAGGAGCAGGGCGTTGGACTCGATGATCCTTATGGGTCCCTTCCAACTTGAGATAGTCTATGATTCTAATTTGCATAAATGGAAGGTGACAGCGGTCATTAATATTATTCTAATGAGAAAGTGGCAATACTCAGCATATTCTAACATAACATTTGCAAATTGAGAATCTAAGTACATGTAAAAGTTACATCTTTTTGAGGAAAAAGGACAGATATATTGCAGGTTCATAACAAAAAAGAAATTATAGATTTAATGTAATAGTTTTATTTAGCTGCCAACTAATGTTTTAGTCAATATAGACTGATGAATATTAGCTTTTCTTTAAGAAAACAGGTATAAAGTGCAAATGTAAAATAAGCTAAATTAAATGTTTTCAATGAGTGTTTCTTACTTTGTTCATTTAATCTGAAGAGAATATTTTAGGCATTTTAATTTAAACTGATCTAGCTGCTCAGAGAAACATTTTGACAGGAATTCTACTCCATGGTTGTTTATCATTCTCATTGTAGAACATCTGTCTGCCTTAAATCTACAAAACTTGCCTGTGAAAATGTCATTGCAAATGGATTCTTGTTAATGGCCAGGATTAACTGTAATTATTGTATCTAGCTTTAATATAAATGCTTTATGTATTCCATGTGTCTTCTGCAAAGTAATGTGATTTATTAAAATGTACCAGTGTTTAAAAGCAGGTTTGAAAGTACATTTTACTCCATTTCCAAAATATCTTATTTCCTAGTTGTCTTTAATTAGAGTCATTTCTCTGTGGTAAGTCCTTCATAAAAACAGAGTGGGAGCAGAATCAAATTGTTTTGAAACACTGTATGGGTTTTAGTTATATTGATTTAAATCCTGATAATCAGACATACTACTATACCTGCAAAGTGGTCTGCAGTTCACAGAAGCACAGGATGCCTGAGGTGGGAAGGTTCCCCCACCCTACTCCAGTCGGATGTTTATACAAATAGAATAGAAGGCTCAGGGGGGATTTCATCAAAGTTTGCTTTGTGTTCCCCTATTTGTTCATCTGTGGCCACTTTTCTTACAGTTACATTTCGGTACCTTATAGTGGTATGTGGAGATCATGTAAATCTAAATCCTGAATTGACAGGTAACAACACATTCAGGTTCCTTTAAGCATAGATCGATGAATAGTGACAACATGGGTAAAAACGCTGAAATTGTTCTAACTGAAAAAAAATTTGAAGGAGCTGTCTAGCTGTCAGAGGTTGAGCTTTAATCCTGTAAGTCACTTCAAGAACACTGTGTTTCTGTGGTATTTATATGAATGATGCTGAATGAGCCATATGACGGGCTCCCTTTAGATTACCAGATCAATGGTAGCCCTGTCCATTTCCCATTGAGGTCCATTAGATCACTAAGTGAGTTAAAAAAGGTTGAAGTGAGAAAATATGATCAATGCCTTAGAGAAAGATTTCTTACCAGTTATTCTTGAGATGATCCAGTGCAATTCAGGTTTATACTACCTCTTCATCAATAGCCCATTCTACCAAACTTAGAACTTGTCCATACAGAAAGCAAAAGCAATAACAAAATGGGCATTTATTTCTTGCATGCAAAGGATGCATATCTGCCTCCATTACCAAGACCACCAGGAGTAGTTTCAAGGTCCCATCTTTAAAAATACTGGTAAATGTTGGAGAGTGAGAGAGGAAAAAGAAAGGGCATGGTACATAATGTTGTTAAAAAAGGAATAGCAAAAGCTAATGAGTGCGAACTCTATAGTGCCCTGGAGTCGTTATTCTTGCTTCTGCTTTGGATTCACTGGAGCTTCATTGGAAGAGACTTAAACCTTCAACCAGTTCATTCAAGCATGATGACTCCTCAGCCTTTTTGCAATTAGTCCTGCAGAAACGTATGAATATAGTTCTTGCCTTAGAGAATCTGTCAGCAACCAAAATTGTAATTATAACTGCATACTATAGCAAGTACATTATGTATCTCTAGATAAAGCAAAAGACATGATAGCTCGTATTTTAACTTCATGCACTGTGTTAGTACTGCTTCCTTACATAAGTTGATAAGATATACATACTTGCTAACTATAATAATTTTTTCAATAGTCTGGGGTTTTTTTTCTTTTTTTTCCCTCCAAATAAGTTTTCACTCCATCAGTTGACCATTCGTCCAGGGATGCTTGTACATCACACAGCTGATCAGTTGTTGCTGTCTAGAGAAACTCAAGATCAAACACCCGTAAGAGCTGGCTTTACAAGTCATCTAAGTCGAGTCCCACTCATATTGGATTCAATACCCTAATGAGGAGTAGCTGATTTATTCATGTGCTGCAGTATGTTCCTCTGTCAGATTTTGTCTGCGCTCACTGTTCTGCTGTGCAACATGTGCAGGTTAAGTCCAATGCAACTTCAGTTCATAGGATTTACAGCATAGGCGCTGCATGGCTGATGCTTTAATGCATCTATACAATCCTGCCTGTATGTGTGTTGCCAGACTGCCAGACTCTTACTAATTAATTCCTGTGAAAATGCGCTTCATTTATTTTTGCATAGCTTTCCTCCTCGGATTCAGAATGTGAAATAATATTTTGAGATCTCAGGTTTTTTTCATGGTTGGAGATTTCATTGGAAATCTAGTCTCCGGTAAACCAAAACCCAAACCACCTTTAGTTTCCAAATTTTTTATCTTTCGTGTTAACTATATTTACAACATTAAAATTTCTGGGGAAGTATACAGATACTCACCAAACAAGGATATGGCCCAGCAAATCTACAAGTACGTACAAAAAAAAAAGTGTTAAATTTGAAAACAATAAACCAATAAATCGGCTGCCAATTTAAATTTAACCATAATCCCTGGTTCATCCTTTCACGTCCTTTTGTATAGTTCAAACAAGGTACTTCTCGCACAGAGTACTGTAACACACAGTGGAGAAAAGGGAATTCTCCATGGCTGATGTGCAGCAGCCCACAGTACCTGTCACTCACATTTTGCATTGATTTTTTTTTTTTCATTTGTTCTTTTCTCCTCTGTTTTTCATCCCATCCTGCTGCTGGAGTTGTCGTGCTGAGACTTTATGCTTTCCAATACCTTTATCACTGCTGAATGCCTGTGTATAATTTTTGTACCCAGCTGTGGTGAAAGCATGTGCTATTAAGATAAAGAAGAAAAGTGAGGCTTCCTTGCTGGGGCAAACCCTTGAAAAAACAGAAACATTACATTAAAAAAAAATACCTTTTTGCACTCATTAACAACCTTTTAGAGCTGGGTGGGGGTTTTTGTGTGGTGTTTTTTTTCTTTTTTTCCTTTTTTTTTTTGACCTTCACTGTCAAATTTATCTTCCTTCAGGAATCTGTTTGAGTGTCACAGTCCTAAGTTGAATATAAGTGTTGTGAGAGATTTTACTTCCATACACTCTGTGAATGAGTTCTTGTTTTCCCAATTCTGTCTGTTTTCAGTGCAATGCTAAGCTCATTTTTCACAAAAATGTAACGGAGAAATCTGAAGGATTTTTTGAGAGATGATGTATATCTGATGAGTGACTGAATGCCGAGATAAAAGGGATGTAAATCTGTTATGCAAATCTTGAGAATGAATGCACTGTTCTAATAGTATGGCAGGAAGCATTTGTAAAACCATACGTATTCAAGATATAGCCCATAATACAGCCTAGTTCTAGTGATCTCTGACAGAAGTATGAAGAAAGGAGACTTAAGTGACCCTGAGCTGGAACAGAAATAGAAGAAAAAGCTCTTACACTGTGATGTGAGGAATTCCTACAGATATATTCTCTGTCCCCAGAGAAGGGCAAAATACTCTTTCTTAGCAGATGCCAAAAAAAATGTTTCTTACTTGACTATGGTTTAGCCTTTCATCTTAGAACGATAGTCTTTCAGACAGTACCATTCTTTTAGTGTGCTACTTGCATGTTCAGCTTGTGATCTATTCTAACGTTCATATTCTTTAAAACTTCAGCCTAACTAGTTTTTCCCCATCTTGTATTTGTGTGGGTGATGATTTCCATTCCTGTCTTACAGGATCTTCTTCTTAACAGGGCTTTACTCTACCTTGTTAATTTAATTTTGAATTTAATCTTTTCCTCTGATGTGCTTTCCATCCCTTTGTGCTTGATGTAATCTGCCAGTTTAATAAGTATCTACTGTATTCTGTCATTCAGTTGTTAATTAAGCTAATGAATACTATTGGAGAGAACACATCCCAGCAGAGCCTGCTAATGCATCTTTCTCATTTGGAGAAATCATTGACAGTTACAACTTGGTCACTGTTTTCTCATAACTTTAGTATTAATCTCATAGATGTTTCATTTAGAGTACTTTTTTCAAAATTTACCTGGGAAGAATAACGGAAAATGGTGTCAAATGACTTTAAGTCAAGAGTCTGCTTTTCAGAGCTCAGCCTCTGACAATTCTTTCATAGTCGTTCAGTGAGTGAAGGAGCATTTTGTTGTGCTCTTGCTAACAAGGAGGTCTCAAATCAAGGCACAGGCACTAGATTGCTGTAGTGTTATGAACATTACTAACTATATTTTCACTGTATAAATATTCTCTCCATACAGACTGAGGCTGATTAAAGCTTATTTGTGCCTCCGATGTCATGACAATGCAAATCACTATGGAGAACTCCCCACAGGTTGTCGTGGTTTAGCCCCAGACGGCAACTAAGCCCCACGCAGCCGCTCGCTCACTCCCCCCGCGGTGGGATGGGGAAGAGAATCGGAAGGGTAAAAGTGAAAACACTCGTGGGTTTGAGATAAGGACAGCTTAATAGGGAATGCAAAAGCTGCGTGTGTGAGCAAAGCGAAGCAAGGAATTCATTCACTCCTTCCCATGGGCAGGCAGGTGTTCAGCCATCTCCAGGAAAGCAGGGCTCCATCACGTGTAATGGTTACTTGGGAAGACAAACGCCATCGCTCCGAATGTCCCCCCCTTCCTTCTGCTTCCCCAGCTTTATATACTGAGCATGACGTCATATGGTGTGGAATAACTCTTTGGTCAGTTTGGATCAACCATCCTGGCTGTGTCCCCTCCCAACTTCTTGGGCACCTGGCAGAGCATGGGGAGCTGAAAAAAAAAGTCCTTGACCAGTGTAAATACCGCTTAGCAACAGCCAAAACATCAGCGTGTTATCAATATTATTCTCATACTAAAACCCAAACCGCAGCACTACACCAGCCACTAGGAAGGAAATCAACTCTATCCCAGCCGAAACCAGGACACAGGTCTATTTATTTCCTTTCAAGCCTGCCTCGGTTGTTGGGGCAGGGATGTGCTGAAGATCCTCCAGGGCAAAATGGTGGCTTGGCTCAGCTCCACAGTCCTTTCTGAGCATTGAGGGCTTGGAACAAGTGATACAAGTGTTATAAACAGTCTGGTATCAGTATGTAAACTGATCTAGGCACCTCTGCACTGCATACCTGTAAGTTGTTGCTGTGCCTGGACTGGTTTTCTTAGCTGGAAATGATTCCTCACTTCAGACTAGAAACTGTTTCACAAAGCCCTGTCCCATCATAGGCTTCATAGTCTGCTGACTATATGCTCTGGGAGCAAGCTCTGCTGTTTCCAAAGTCCTCATTAGAATGTCCCACTGTAGAAAGGACACGTGAAATTCATGTTGCAAAGCATGTTAGGTTATTCTGTCCTTTCCAGTTGTTAATTTTTCCATGTGAATTAGGTCAATTGTTAAAGCAAATGAGCAGAGTGTTTAACTGGAGAGATTCATTCAGTGTCTGGTACCATAACTTTTCGCTTCCTTTCTGGCTTCCTTTTCGCTGGCTAACTTTTCGCTTCCTTCCTTTTTCAACAGTGTTTTTATTAGTTTCTGCAAAAGACAGTGTATGTTTATGCTTAGTATTTAAATTTTTCCTTGCCAAGCAAGTTCACAAGAAGCAGTTCAGTTTCTTGTAAGATAAAGGTGAGATACTAAGGTGAGTCAAAACTCCATGATTGGTGCAATTTGTTAGGTAAACTGCACAAATTGCATGAATACAGGAACATACCATTGGGTAAGGCCATGGAGAAGTGTGGGCCACAGCAGCAAGCATCTGAGTGTTCTCTACTCCAAATATTAGCTGAATTTATGAATGCTGAAACAGGTGCACTATACTGCTTCCTATACATAGTGACAGGTTGAATGTTGTCTATGCCATTGAAAGTCTCCTTTGAACACCTTGCTTCTGTCAAAAAAATACATGTTGAATGCAGTAGACCTGTAGATTACGGAAAACTCCTGATCAAAAGGAAAAAAAGAAACAGAACACATTAAAATCTGCCTTGTTAGAAGTTTTGTCCAAAATTATGCATTTATATGTAGTTCCTTCAAATAAAACAATGGCCATTGAAATCACCATTATGTATCCTAAATATCCACTTTATTCTATTAGATATAATCTTTGTGATCCATTTCTTAATAGCACAAAATGGCAAACCCCAGTAATAACAAAACCTTTATTATGAATGTGCCTCTCATTTCCTTGTTGACAAGTGGCATGCATGAGATTGTGTATATCAACAATGATTGTTTTGTGTAACGATGTGGACATTGTTTTTCTTTTCATATCTTAAACCATTTACTCTGCAAAGGTGAAAAAAAGGATCGAGATACCACATGAAATCTGATGTATAAGCTGATTTGATTATAATATATTATAAAGTGTGGAAAGCTGCTCCCAGACACTTGCCTGTATTTTAATACAGGCAACTGCATTTTGCCTACATAACTTCCTCTTGTAGTTTTGTTTAGAGACTGTCCACTTTCCTATTTGCACGTGTAAGTTCTTTGGTTTCCTTTCTACATCTTAATGGATGTGAAAATTTCTCAGTGAGCTGCTCTCATTGGAACTACGACAGGACTGCACGCTGCCTGTTGAGAAATCCTTCTCCACAAATTGAAATGAAGGAAACTAGGAAATTGTGGTAAATTATAATCACTTCACAATTAAGAATAGGGCTGAAAAAGAAGCTTCTTTTTCTGATGTAGGACCAACTAACTACCCCTTAGAGACACGAAGTTATTAAAATGCTAATGATTTTTTTTTTTTTTAATTCTGACCAAGTTGTAGCCAGTACAAAAATTGCCAGCAGTTGACATTCAAAAGAGTTTTTGAATTACTAAGTGGAAAATTGAAGAGAAATTGCTGTTTTACAGTAGAGTGGATCTTTGATTAAATGTTACATGCAATCACTGGTTTTCCCAAAAAGGTATGGAGTATAACACACTTCAGAAGGTATTGTACTAGTACAAACATTATACTCCTTTCATGAATGTGTTTTATGGGAATGTGGCTAATATTGTACTCTCTGGGTCACTATTCCCACTTTAATATCTCTTCAGATTCTCTCAAAAAAAGGAAGAACAATAAATAGTTGCCAGAAGGAGGAACTATGCAACCCAGACCTATGTCTCAAGTGACTGATAGAATAAGAAGGAACCTGAGGAATGAAACAACCAAGCAAATTCTTGGTTGCAGGATAACTCATATCACATCTCTATCTGCAGGATTATACTGCAACGTACAGTTAAATATGCCTAAAGTTTAGTAATTTTCTCTTATTTTTATAGCTTTCTTTTGTCACAGATTTAATATTATTTCATCTGAATTTATGATTTAGGGGAAGAACCCTTCTTGTTTTTTTGGTTGGTTGGTAAATAATTAGTGGAAATGTATTCTGAAAGGGCAGAAGAGGGCCCCTTGCTCTTTGGGATGTTTTAATCTATAATGCCAAGGCAGAGGGTGAAATGCCTGTCCTTGAAACTTCCTGCTAGAATACTCTGTTCAATAAGATGCATAAAACAAGTGTTATGAAGTGCTGACATTGAAGAACTGATGTTTACTGGGATATATTGGATATCCCTAAAATATGAATAATATGACTTAAATTTCTTTTGATCCATTTTGTCAGCCTCTAGTGTGGATTTAATGTATTTTAAATCAAATTGCTGCATTCAGAGCAAGCTCTTTAAAGACTTTTAGAAAGAAATGCTAGAGCAATTGAGTTGTGTTTTAGTATGAAACAAGCCAAGCCCAAGTTCACCAAGGTTTTTGAACCTGGACTGAATTTAATATGCTCTCCCTATATTCTTTTTTGTGTTTTTGATTTGGGAAGAATTACTAAATCAAATCAAAACTCTGAAGATGTGAAACCATGAAATTAAACCTAAATGTATGCTGAACCCCAAACTACGGAGTTTCAGTTTCTGAAGAGGGTTGGTGTTGACCAGTTCAGGGATTTTCCCTGCTCATTTGGAGACTTTCACGTATTCAGTAAAATTTGATTACTGAATTCTAGGTGAAGAACCAAATAAACTTTCGGAGAGAGCGAGTTGTTAGAAGAGTGCTCTTCCACCTCAGTCCTTGTCTGTGACCTGTATTTCTGTTATAAAGAAACAGGAGTGAGGAAGCTGGCGTGCCAGATTATTTGCTGCTGATGTCACTCCGTGTCTCTCTTTTCTCACCCTCCCCAGGAGATTTGGACTTTATGCCTGTGTTGGGAAACCTGCATGTCATCCTCTTCTATCAAGTAACCGTATTTGAAATAGTCTCTCTAGAAGCAAGCAGAGTTGCTATTTCTGTAGAAGATGATGCTAAGTGCAATGGTGATATTGATTTATGCAGAGTTCAGACAACACACACTGGAAATACTGCATACCAATACAGTTAGGATGAGCCTCATTCAAATTCTTCACTAGAGTAGAAACCATAAACCATTATTTATAAAAATAACTTTATCTCTATTCAAGGCCTAAAGTAATTCAGATTAGGGGAACTCCCGATTGTGGTGTTATTGCTAGGAGGAGGGCTGTTTGCTCTGTGTACGTGTGGGGGTGTGTGTTGGTCTTTGGTAGATGGCATTGACAACATTGTGAGCGGAGTTTAGTGGACGATGGAAATGACTGAGAGGAGGTCAGGGAATGATTCATCTGCCAGCCCCTCTGCTCTTAGCTGCCCGCCCCGGGGCAGCATGGTGCATGGCAGGTAAGGAGTGAAATGCATGGGCGCTGTAGATCGCGAGTCCTTTCGTGCGGCTAGTCACCTCTTTGATCCAGCAGCAGTCTTCGTTAGTCCCTGTGTGCGTTGGTTTTAGTTTTCAAATGTTAGGAATACTTTCCTCTTCACAGGGCTGCCTGAGCCTACAAAATCCTGATCTTAACTTTGGTCCCTGTAAAGGCCACTTGGGTTTTCTACATTTTCTGCGCTTGCACAAGAAGGGTACAGCTGTTCCCTCAGCTGGGTTGAGCACATTGTAAGAATTCAGAATAGGGTCAAGTCCATTCAAAACAGATGATACTGTATTTTCCTGAATTTAACCAGTGAAACAAAATCCAGGGAAACAGCGTAGAAGAAACAAATAGGCGAGTTTTCTAATAGTTTTCTAATTTTGGTCCATAGTTCTCATGGAAAAATATTTCCTGTCAAGTACCTATACTTTCCCTACTACTCGCCTACAACTAACTTCTCAGTTGTTGGATAATCCTTAAATATCTGAAAAGACGTATCTACCTGCAGTCTACAAAAGTCTGTCCCACACTCTTTTGGTAACGGCACTCAGCTGTTCTGGAGAATGTTACGTGTTCAAAACACTCAACAAATATTAGCTAATTAATCGATTAAATTAAAGAACAAAGCAGCAATGCAGAAGAATGTTCTTAGCACACATTACAGTACCAATAAATGGATTCCAAGTCTCTTTAGCAGATTTAGGAGACACACTGTACTGTTGTCTGGTGAATACATTTGGCTAAGTGTCTTAATTGATACTTTCACATTCATAGTGACTCAAAATTTTGCGCCACAAAATGGCCAAATACAATGTAGTTTGTTTTTTCTTAAAGTCTGTGTGACTACTGAGAAGCATTTGCATGTTTCCCTTATGTAATGAAGTCTTTACGACTAAAGAGTCTTTTAATTATTATATAGTGATTGCTTTTTAAGAAATTGGAGAAATACCCATATAAGTTAGGCTAAAACAACCAACAGAGCATACTAATTGCAGGGTGTTTTGTTTTGTTTTTAGGCTCAGTTTGGGCATAATTTTGAAAATCTTATCCCTTAAGAAGAAATGGTACAAAAAAACCAACTCTCCTGTCAAAGCTTTATTAATGGCCTAAAAAATTTAACTTCAGCAGATATAGACACTGTACTGAATAATACTAGTCATACAAATTATTCAGTGGTTTCTTGGGGAAGACCACTGAATTTGAGGAGTAAATCATCTTTTCAGACAGAAGAGTTTCCTCCTGTGGCGTACATTCAGTTTCTAAAATACGATATCCAAAATTCAAACATTAACCTTTATATAAACATATGCCTTTTGTGTTTGGGGCATTCTTAGGATGTGGTGTTCTTCCTAGATAGAAAGCACTAGATTACAATGATCATGAACTTACCTGCCATTTATCTGGGATATTTGTGGTATTTTTTCCTACTGAATTCCCAAGTGGCAGAAAATTGAATAGTCTTCTAGTGTATTTTCCCTTTAAATAGCAAACAAAAGGGAACAGGAGGCTATGAAATATACTGCTGAACTTCCTTTCATGCTAGGTGTAGTATCATGCTAACGAAAAATACTCTGACATTCAAACAAGAAAAGTTATTTGTCAGTTTTCCTTCAAAGCACAATAATCTCTGAAAAATAAAGTTGGGTAGAAAAGGAAGAGAAGAAGAGCAGAGGGGGGTTGGAAGGAAGGAGAGAAATTCTCCATTAGCATTAGAAACTGTGCTAAGTTAGGAGCCTAGAAAGCATGAATTCAAGTTTCACCTCCTACTGCACTTGGCAATTGCATGATTGACTGAAGTGTTTTTGTCCACATGCAGACAGGAATTGTACAAGATTTACAGATACGGTAAAAGGCTTTCAACAAGGTTGCTGCTGGCAGCACTGAGTGTTGTTCTGTAAGGTATTTTCCTGAAGCTCCTACAGGTAATGAAGAAAATATAATAGTGCATGTATCTAATCTTCCCAACTTCATTGCTATTTCCAGTGCTAAAATGTTATAGTACTTCATAATGTTATCTGCATCTTGGTCTTATATTCTAATAGTGCATTTAATTTAAAGACACTTCTGCTACGTTTGTGAGTTCAGAGGGTTTTTGTCTCTGTTGTGTTTCTGTAGACACTGTCTCCAACCCATTTTCTTTTTTTAGATGGTGCATGTTTCCTTCAGTATACTTTAAGAAAATAATACCTTTTGCGATGGCAATGACAGATCTTCAGGCTTCACAATAATGCAATTCTAGACTGCATGCTCTTCTGCTTCTAAACTGTGCCTTTCATGCTGATACAAGATTTAAAAAGTTATGAATATGTCTCAATAAGACTGTTCCTCTTTAAAGGAAGTACTTGTTCTGTGTGATGAAAAGTACTGTGTCATGAATCTGCTTGGAGAAGGGGGGTTGTATCTCACAGTGTGGAAGCAGTTGGGGCTGTTGGAGTAATTGGGAGTGTGGTGGGACAGGACTGTTCCGCAGCCTAATGTAAATGGTCAGCTCCAGATGCAGCCATTTGATATGAGGAACTGGGAGGAAGCGTGAAATGTAAGTGCTCCAGGAATAAAGCTATCTCTGCAGTATTTTGGGGGGAAGCTTATTGGAGTGATTAGCAACACTGATTTGGGACAAGGAAGTCAGCTTAGTGGAAATGATGTGAAAGTAGAGTGAGGAACAAATGTGAAAGTGAGCGTAGAAATGAACATGAGAAACTAATGAGCTTTGCTGTGTTGCATAGGCAAGGACATTACATTTGTTAAAAATGTGGACTGCATGTTCTGGGCAAGGTTAATGCAGAGTTACTGATAAAGAAGAAATCAGAATCAAATTGAGGATCTGCAGGGAGACAGCCCATGGGACTGTCAAGAAAATATGAGTTTTGACTTCAAGAGTTTCCTAAAGGTCAGCCTTATGGTGCTCCTTTCTGTTTGTTCCTTGGCATAATCCTGAAGTGCAGTTCTAAGATCTGAATGTCCCACAATTTATAGAGTTACTGTAATTAAAATGGACACCAAACCTTACCAAGCTAACATCTACAATAGCAAAGATTTCCTCTAGTTGCATTTCTTATATATACATATGTATATATACACCCCCCCTTTTTTTTTCTTTGCCTTCACTGATGAACCGTTAGTAGTGTGGGTCCTTGTTCCGTATGGTGAAAACAGAAAGTCCTTGAATGCATGCTCAGAACTGTGACTGGTTATGGAGGTAGGTAACATTATCAAGTGGCTGCCTCCACGATCCTCTCCTTCTTTCCTTACTCCTACAAATTGGTGGAGCCCAAAAGTTCAGATCTGAAGGATGAACTCTGCAAAGCCAGTGTGAGAGGAAAGCTCAGGGATGGAATAGCTTGGTTTCGTTATATTGTTTTATGCCAGAATTTACCATGTTTGATTGTACATTTTGTCAAGGTTACTGGTTTTTATCTCTATGGTGAGTGAAAGAGTCCTGCAGGCAGAAATAAAAGGAACTTGGGTCATCAGTTGTCAGTGCTAATCCCTTTGTTGACAAAATGCTCTCTCAGGAGAAGAAAATCCTGTGCTGTGTTCGCAGGTGTGACAAAATACTGTGCCATGGGGAAACTTACTCCTATCTAGGCTCTCGGCTGCTTTCCTTCATTTCATGCTTTGCCACAGGGGCACTTGTTGTTCTGGTAGGCTTGCTTTCACAGCAAATCCACCCACCTTCTGATATCTCTTTTGATGGTTGAAATGGTGGCAGCAGGAAGAGTGGTAGTTGCTTCCTCTCCTGCCTTAAACCCATAGCAGTGTTGAACACCTCTTAGTAGGTGATTCCAATACTGGCAGTACTAATTAGCTGGAATATGAGCACATTCTTGTACAGAACAAAATTTGAAACATAGTGACTTAGCGTTGCTTGGGCCAGAGGACCCAGAGGCTTTTGCTCTTCTTTCTCATTAAAGTTTAAGTTTGTGTAAGGAAAGTTGAAAAACCATTGTCATCTTGTTTGTGTGAAAAATGTTGATTTTGGCCAAGTTCTTTGAGGGAAAATTTCCAGTGGTTTTGACCCTAAATGATTTGCTCAAATGATCCTGTTGATACCTCTTTCAAAAGCCTTGGATATGTATATCTGTATATATATGCATATATATTATTTATGTACACATAAGTACATACAATAAATAAATAACTTGAAGAAGGACAGGAAAGTTTCATCCCACACAAGGGCTGAAGTCAGTTGGCAGGACAGAAAGAAGTGTGCTTTGTGGCAGATGATGTTTCAAAAAAAAGTCCTTGTAGTCTCCCAAGTGGTTGGTGGCCATTCAGAACAATTACCTTCCTAAAGCCATGTGGTTAGTTATTTGTGTGTTACAGATCTTTGAATTCTTCAATGCTGAAAAAACATGTCTGTTATAGTAAAGATATAAATCATAGTGCGCTACAAGGGGAAAAAAAAACCCTCTTGCTGCTTACTTCTGGGTAAAGAGCTTGCAACTGTAATGGACAAATGATTTTTTTCTTAAATAAATGCAGATCACTGCAAAAAGTCTTGATATAGTAAGAAGTATTCAGTGTAAAGGATCACTGCCTTGGTTTGTGTGTGAATTCTTGCAATAAAAGTTTCAGAATTTGCTGAAGCAGCAGGAGAGCAGTAATGTGGAATGAGGTTCAGTCAATGAAGAGTGGTAAGTGTAGTGATCAATAATCAAGTGATTTGTGAAAAGCAGTTGATGATAGCGAGTGTGTGTTGGTTCCACATGTGTATGTACGGCAGGAGCAAGGCATGCTGAAGCAGATAACACCGCTACGCTGCGAGGTAAGCCATTCCCATTTGCCCCTGACAGTGAGTGTTGATTGCAATCGACATTATTGGGCCAGATTTGAATAATGCTAAGTAAAAAAATGATGATTTTGTCTAAACTGGGGAAATGAGAGGTAGGATGGAGTAGTCTCTTGTGTGCAGTGGCTTAGGGGAAGGTCACTTGTTCAGTTGTTTGGTTTTAGGCTGTGTTTTTGATGGCTTTGCTTACATGCAGTGTTTACTCTTCATATGTCTCTGTGACAAACAAAATGAAAATGTGACAAGGATTTCAAATGGATTGCCATCAAAATGAAACAAAAGTAAATGAATGTGTATTGAGAGGTGTATTTTTTATCTTGGCTGCTCATAGTTCAACAATTTTTCTTCTATTAAAGAAGAAATTTTTCAGGGAAGAAACAAACCTGACAATATCAAGATTTACAATAGAAGTAGTAATTTGACATCGTTTGGATTTTTATTACCTTACAGATCTTTTATTACCTTACAGATCTAAACTAAAACCAGCTGATTGGTCAGATATTCATTAAATCAATAGGGAATGTATTGCAGCCTTGTGAGTCATACAGTCAACGATGAAGTTTTAGCTATGGTAATCTTTGCACTTTTTCATCATTAAACGTTTCCCTTTTCTGATTAGAAAAGCTTTGCAGTCCTGCAAAGCTTTTGTCATATAAGAAGTTCTTACTCATGCAGGTAATCCCATTAAAATTCCCTGAGACTGCTAGTGTGAATAGTCTGGGTCTAAATTAATAAAGGACTCTCATTTCTACTCTTCTAGAGTAGAGGTATATCAAACACTGAAAGTGCTTTAAGTGTTCTTTAACCCAAGCTGTAAAAGATACCATAAATTTCAAAAGTGACAGTTTCTATAATGCATAGCAAGAACAGCAGAAATTATGGTGACTGCCGAGATGCTGAAATCACTCTATGAATTTCTAGGTAGAAGGAAAATGGGGATCTGATTCTGCTTTTCTTGCACCGTTTTTATGCCGATGTAATGCCCCTGGCTTCAGTGGCTGTCATCCTGACTTGCACCCGAATAGGAGTATGTTTATCTTGCTATTTTAGGAAAATGGATTCCGTTAGATGTCTGGTTTTTAGCAGAAGGAGCACCATACTATAAAGCTCCGTCAGCAGCTAAGGGTCACTACTGCCCTCGTATTTAACACTTCTCTAACTTCACCGAAAAAGTTCATTTAGATTGAAGCCCTGTACATGTCCAGTGAGGTGCAATGTTTTAGATGATGAGGTTAATCAGAGAAGGTAATAATGAGATTAAAAGCCTTGAAATATTGGGCCATTTAATATTTTGTGAAGTCTTCTAACCTTTTGTCATAAACTCATGTTTCAAAATGAGTTAATTGTGAAAATTTCATATATATTTTATTCGATAGTCTTAGGTGACCTTCAGTGCTAACGAATATTTTAATGCAAAGTTGAGCTGTTATTCTGAAAAATTAAGTAGTCGCACAAGTCCCAGGGATTTTATAAACTCGTCTTATGTTTAATAGAGTTTCTATTCTTCATCTGAATGAGCATGGCTGAAGGAATAAACTTCATCGGTCTTACAGAACTTTAAATTCTACCATGCATGACTTCTCAGAGGTTTTCAACAGCTTCAGCCTACCCCGACAGGTCAAGAGAGATTGCAGATGGCCAGTGGAGCCAGCAGAGCTGGAAATATTTTATAGACTCAGCAGCAGCAGTTTTTGCAGGTCACAGTGGCTGAGCAAAGTGCTCAGGCTTCCCAAGAGCAGCGGTTCTGGGTCTGCGCTATGATCATCTGCCGCAAAGTGCAATAGGAGAAGTACTGCTGTGAAAGCCTCCCAGAGAAGGCTGGAAAGCATCGGCTACCCTACTTTCTGTGTGCGTGTGTGTGTGCTGTTATTCCCATACTTTCCATGATTCTTTTTCAGAAGTACGTTTTTTAGGACAAAAAATGACTTCCAATCATGTGAGGGTGTTTCAGAAGTAAGCACTGATGCCTTTTAATTATTAGCAACCCATGCTGTATAAAGCCTAACAAAAAAGTAATATGGTGGTGGAATCCTGAAGGCAGTGGTCCAAGACAACTTTACACAGCAAAGTTATATAAATATATATATATTTCTGCAAAACTAAAAAACATTTCATATTTTAGAAGCCTATTTTGTATTTTAGCAATAGTAAGGCACCGTCATTGATGAATGTGTCCAGTAAGCTCCTGGGCCTCTCTGGTAATTTTCTAGGTTTTGGAAGATACTGCTGCAATATCTTGTAAAATCAGTGATTTGAAACAGGGGCTGATTTTTTACAAGCAAAGTGAAGCAGCAGTCCCTGCGCTGGGGGGGAGGTATTGGCTTGAAGTCTGTAGTTTGTCCATGTTTTCCTGTATTCCCATATTTTTATTATTGAGCTGTATATGTCCAAATTGTAAATAGTTAACATATTTCAGAGATCTTGGATCAATGAAAACTTACAGAAATAATTTCAAACCCTCCCCTTATACTTACCCTAAAAACTATTTTCATGTGTGTAACTAGTCAAAAATATAAACAAATTCTCCCCGATGTCCCTTACCCTCATTTTCCACACATGATTCAACAGAGGAGTGAATTACACTCATGGGAAAGTAATGCAAGGAAGAGGTTACTGCAATCTCTCATTGCTTGGTAAGTCCTCTTAGGTCCTGATACATTTTCCTGGATGTACGCTAGGATGTACACTCACCCTATGGGATTGTAGCAATCATAGCTTGAAAATAATTTGCATTCACTAATAATGAATCACCTGAATTTATCCCAAATTAAAAAAAAAAAAAAAAAATCATCCCAGTTTCTCTTTTCAATAATTAGATTCCTTTTGCACATTTTTATTTTTGATGCATGAGCATTTCTATAAATGCATTACATCTGGGTACTGTGATGAAAAGGTTATTAGAAATGTGACACAGACAGATAGGCTTTATGTTAAAATAATTCCCAGCTGCATGAGTGAAGCCCTATGTTGGCCTTGTGTGACTGTAACAAAAGACTTTAGCTGCTGCTGTAGGACACTGTCATCCTGGGGAAACATGAAAAGGTCCAGATCGCCCAATTTGTCTTTCAGATTTTTTTACCGATATGTGTCAAGGATAGTCTGGTTCGCTAGACGTTTATCTCTAAATCCCTAATACTGATGAAGAGATTGAGGTAAATGTGTAGTTGACATGAAAGAACACTATGTCAGCCTCAGATACAATAACAAAGACAGTGGTTGTCAAGACATGACAGAGAATATGTTTTTAAAATTTTATGCAGTATGTTTATACTTCTCAACTAAAACTGAACAGTCTACCCCAAATAAACACATGCTGTAAACTAGCAGAAATTACGTTCCTATTGCCATGAATGCTGTACTAAATACATACTCTTTGTTAAAGAGAATGCGATCCAAAGGTGCGAGAATAAGATAAATGACAATAACTTTCACATGCACTTGCAAAAGCATCTGCTAACCTTTCCAAACACAACAGACTTTCACCTTGATGTGTTTGCATTGCTTGGAAAATGATCTGCTCTCCATTAAATTCAACATTAAATGGCCCAGTGGGTGTAATGAAGCAAGAAAATAATAATAAAAAGATCCCTACGCTTTTGAATGCTGCCAGAGCTACCCGAATATTTTATAATGAGCAGATAATCTGAAAAAATGATTACTTTTGTAAAAGTATAAATGATAATATTCAAATATAAGCCCTAATTCCTCAAGCTATTTTTAACAATGGTGTTTGTAGAAGTGCATTTACAGGGAGACAAAATGTACAATATTTCCTTTGATCTGGAAATCTCTTCCAAAGGGTAACTGATTGAAGCACTAAAATTGCTCTTTTGCTCTTCTATGTTTCTTTTGTTTTAAAGGCCTTTTGTTTAAAAAATATCCACATAGCAACTCTCTAAAACAAAAGTATAACGAAAAGAGGGGGGAGATTGCCTTCTAACTTTTGGCTGTTTTTATATGTGGTAAACATTGCTGTTTCCTAGGGCCTGAGAGTGTTTGAGAACTCAAATCATAGAACTCTGGCAATCTTGAGAAATTATCTTGCAAACTATGAGAAAATAATAATTTCTGAAATTGCTTATATGAAAAAAAAAGTACAAACTGCAAACTTCTGACATTCTTCCTGAATTAAAAAGAAAAAAAAATTCTGAATTCTAGTAATCCCTTGCTTGTGACCTTTAATTTCCTCTTCCCCACCATGACTACATTTATTGCCAGTTTAGTTTATTTTATTCAGTGTCTAATGGCTGCATTTTATATGCATAACAAAGCTTGAAGGGGATGAACTATGTCTCAAAATTATCATTCTTTATTCAGCAATGTTTTTTTGGGGGGCAGTGTTTTTTTTTTTTAAGCAGAATTCCCACAGAGCTCATTCATGTGACTTGCCTTTTAATTATTTTTCTGTTCATTTTGTAGATTTATTTTCATCAGCACATTGCTGAAATACTTAACCACAAAAGGGAAAAAAAAAAAAAGTGACTTGTGTTACTAAAGAGACAACCTATCAACAAAATAGAAGCAAACACTAACTGAAACCTAAGGATGTTTTAAAAATTACCTACTTTGATACAGGGGTAGCTAGTGGATGTATTGGAGTGTTAAGAACAGAACTTACCTGTCTGCAAAAATGAGTTGCTCGTTATGCCCAAACAACTGTTCATGCTCTTGCTTTCTGCTGAGATACAAAGATTTGACTGGATGTTTAGGTACTAGGAAAACTAAAGATCTTTAAGATGGAATATGGCACTTACAGGATATCTGGATGACAGGTTGTAGGCTGATTTCACATCAGGGAGTTGATTCAGCCAGAGAGGCTGAAAGAGGTGATTTTTATTTATGAAATCAAAAGTAATTCCAATACCGACAAAATTTCAGTAGTTCTGTAGAAAAAGATTGGTTGTTGTCTTTTCCCTTCGCACATCCTTTTTTCTTTACACCTGTCTCTGGACCCTGCTAAATGGTCTAATTTATATGTCGCTCAGAGTTAATAACTTGAGAAATCTGCAGTTTTTTTCCTGACCTTTAAAACCCATACTGACTGCCTCCCTTCTCAGAAATAATGCTAAAACCAAGGTTTTGTCTAGTAGAGGCAGTCCAAATTGCAATCAGACACTTCTGTCCCTTCTTTTTGAGCCCAGCTAACTGAGAGTGCTGTTGACAGGAATTTCAAGGCTGCGAGTGGAATTCCCAAATGTGGAAATCAAGAATATGGAAAAAATATTACCCTTCAGAGTGCATGACAACAACAAATTTTCTTGGTAGGCAGAGCCTTCATAGCTGTTCTAGCTATGTCTTTTGCCATTTAAAATACTGCCTTCTGTACAAGGTCTGTACACAAGATACCACTGACGGAGAGGCAAAAAAGAGCTTGCCTCTACCTGCATGGGAAGAGCATCCCTCGGGGCCTGGGTACCAGACACATAGCTGAAGCCATGTCTTTATTTGGCCCTATTTTAGGCAGAGGTCTTTGTCTTCACAAGAACCATCTCTGAAAACAGATTGAATAAAAAGCAAATGAGGGAGTTTTCATGGCTTGGCTCTGGCTGTAAGTCACCACAGTAGTGCTGCTCAGATTTTAGAAGCTGATGTTTGCAAATTAATTACTTGGCCTTTAAATAGTTCCAAACCACCCAAAGTGCTCCATTATGTTAGCACAGGCTTGAGAAATAGATATGTATTACTAGCTAATTGAATAACATATGGTGTTGATTAGTGCTTAGCTCTTTTTATAGAACTCAATTAAAAAAATGACTGCAGTATATTTTGAGACTATGAGATGTCTGTTGGTTGCTTCTGGCACGAGGGAACTGCTGAACCAAGAAATGATTAACTTTTTCTGTTTAGTTCATCTATAAGTTCCTTTAGGAACTCGTGGTGCATGTGGCTGTGACGGGAGATAGGCTGGAGTCTGTTCATTTGCTGCAGTACTGAAATGCAGCCTTTCCTGAAAGATTTAAGTGCTCTCCCGGCAAAACAAAACAAAAGCCCAGGCTTTTATTTTCTGCGTTATTGCTCAAGGTATACGAATATAGAATGAGCCTATTTCAGATGGATAAAAATCCACTCTTGCAGGGTTCAGTTTGCAGAGATGCATTTCTTGGGAGGAGTCCCAGGACATAGACATTGAGTTATAAGGCCCTCCAACCCCAAATAACCTCGGTCTCCTTCTGCCTCATCCCTCCCCCCTCCCCCAAGCAATAAAGTGTGGGGAGAACCTGCCTGGATTTCTTTCACTTGATGCAGTTTTTCCTCAAGAGATTATTTTCCTCTTAAACTTTGCACAGATCACCTGAGACAATGATGATTATGATTTTCTTATTATTCACATGGATGACTGAAGTGGTATAACAGCTAGCAGCAGCGATCAGATTGGAAGAAGTGGGAAGGATATGGAGAAACAACGAACAGGAAAATAAGGTGTTTCTCTCCCAGACTTACCTTTTTTTATTTTAATCCTAAGCTACCTCTTCCGCTGTATTTTGTGTGGATTTTTTGAAGAGAAAATTTGGTAAATAGTGGTTTCAAATGTGATGTGATGTGATGTATGAGACAGACAGCAACAAGAGATACTGACTTCTATCCGCAATTTTATCACTGACTAGTAATTTAGCTCTTGGGTGTATGACCTGACAAACTCTTCCTTGCTTTTTAGAAGCAAGTAATGGTTATTCTTGCAGTCCTAAAACTCTTAGCAGAAAAGCCTACCAACAGTGTGAAATTACTTAATGCATGTATTTTCCAGATTTTCACATCAGCTTTCATTGTATTATATATTATTTTGTATTTAATTTTCATCTGAAAGACAGCAAAATCTGAAAGACTCAGAACAAAGGAGGTCCTGAAAAATCAATTATTTTAAATAAAGCTTTTCCAATCCCAGTAGGTTCCCATTCCCCAGTAGCTCTTCCACTGAAATTATGCTCATTCATCCATCCAGAGAAAACAGATGAGACCTGCAGTGTGTCCTGAAGGTTACTCGGGTCATTTGGGAGGGAGCTGCGTTTCAGAGATGCAATGCTTTCACCGCGAGTGCCCTTTCACCGTTTTCCCCGGGTTTTTTGTCCATCTCATTGTATGTTTGTAACCGCCACAGCAGCAACGTGTAAAATAGACCATTCATGACCTAAATTGCTCTGGGCTCAAAACCAGGAACAGGTGCAGCCCTGGTCAATACCGGAAGGCTACGGTGTCAGGACTACATCATCCTGATAACGGGGCTGGAAGAAGCAAAAGCTATTTTATTTTTGTATTCCTGATCCTTCCCCCAGGCTGTCCTGCCCCCTCCATCCATGTATAAAATAGATGGCAATATGTTCATTTTAAGCTTCTCCCAGGAACAAATTTCTAGAGCCAACATTTTATTCAGTGAGGTCAATCTAGAGGTTGCAAAGGCAAGTTAGCTGCCACTGGCTTCTTGGTAAAGGGGTCACAGGTAACCGATGCAGCAGGGATTTTTGAGTAACATAACAGGTAAATTGGAAGACCATGGCCTACAGATACTCAGTTTTGGGGAGGGTCCTGTCACATATATCAGCTCACAGTGTGGAAGAGTTTCTTAAAAGGCTGACACAAAAGTCACCCTGCTACCATGACTGTCATCAACCAGTAACATCCTGTCACCTGAAAGATATAGCATCAAATTTATGATGTTCAAAAAGATTGGAAGATTCCAGTTATTACCAGAGGGGTTTTTGTGTAGTGTGCTGATAACATTCCCCCAAGATGTGAAAACGGACAAGGCGATAATTAGAGAGAGGATCTTGATAAGTGATCGATTTTTTTTTTTTAATTTTTATTTTTTAAAAATGTTATTCCAGCAACAATTTCTTTGAAAGCAGCTGATCTCTGTTGATATATGTTGTTATCTGTTGATATCTGAAAACCAGTTTTTTTTTTTTTACCTGAATAAGTTCAGTCCTTTTGATGTTTGAGGAGGCTATTATGGCAGGCGGAGCAAGATTCATCCTATCTAACTTGATATCTACAGCATAGACATCTGCAAAGGAAGGGGAAAGTATGTTTCTAAGAACAAAGCACCTGAGTTTGGAATTTTAGTGTACTTCATAGTGAGATGACTCTTTCTGTAGGCTCTCTTGGTGAGATTTACAGTGACTGCAGAGTCTAGGGGTGACTAACTGAGACGCAAGCATCTACATCTTTGGCGATTGCCACCTAAGTGCCTTTGCCATTTTCACAGTTTTGGAATGAAATATTAGAAATCCCTGAATATTGTAATTAGTGGACTTTTGTCTGTAATGCTCTGTCTGTATTTTCTATCCTTCAGCTATTACAGGCAATGGATTTGTTGTAGCGACCTGTTGGGAAGTGGCTTCTTCCAAAGAGAGATTCTTTAGGATATACTGTGACATTCATCAATGGCAAATGGTCTGCGTTGAGTACAACTGACTGACTTGCACAGCGGTCTCTTACCCTGGGATTCGTATACTCCATTGGCCTCTTAAATGAACCTAACATATTTGACTATTATGTACACAGGGTTTAAGACCCAGTGTCAGGGATAGTTCCACGCTGACAAGAGAGTCTGGAAACAAAACAATTAGTTGTAATACAAATGAGCGAAGTTTCCTTTCCCTATCCTTGAATAGAAAGCATGCTTTTTTCTTGTGTTTAAGAAGGTAAGGATTGTTTCATGTGAAGGATGTAATTTCTAATCCCTTACATTCAAGCACATTTCAGAAGAGAAATCTCCAGGCAGTAGTTATGTTAGCTAAGCTAGCAAACACCACAAATTGTAGTTCTGCTGGTTTTCCACATGGGACAGTTTTCTACTTCACAAAGCTATAATGTCATGCAAAGTTCATTTTACTGGTAAGCATCATTGAGCCAAAATTGAGTTCAGAGCTCCAGGGAAAATAAATGTAAGCATTTATCCACAGTGCTATTTAAATTGGCTTGAAATTTTGAGTTCTTGGTTACCTTGCTCATTCATTTCTAGTTCACTGCAGTCTTCCTTAGGGCTCCTAAAGGTTGAGAAGTTAGCTTTCTTTTAGGGGGGAAAAAAATGTTATCTGCAAAACTGTTGGCTGTTTATATGATATGCAACCAGTGCAGTCAAGATGAACTCTATAATATAATGGCAGGGAAAGAGGGTTTTCATTTAATGCCTACCCATCTCCACATAGAAGCAACAGTTCAAACCACTAAGACATTGATAGCAATTAAAAATTGCTTTTAAAATTAAGATTATAATGTTTTCTTCTAATCATATTCCACGTAATTTCCCAATAGAATAAACTAAGCATTGTTTCCCTCACCTCCACCAATCAAAATTGCTACCTAAACTTTTCATTCCAGAAAATAGAAGTATGCAATGACGCAGGCGTATGAAGGCGGTCTGTGTGCTGCTTTGCAAGAATTAGTCTGCATCTGCATTAGTTGAAACACTAGCGGATCTTTTACAAAATTTCACAAACTTGATTTTTTTTTTTTCTTTTATTTTAAAATACTAGTTGGAATGGTAAATTGTATTTTAAAAGTATCTCAGGAAGTTATACTCAGTTGGATATCTTCCCCTTCTTTATCCTTTGCTATCTTTATTTCCTTGTCATTTAAGGAATATTGAGTAAGGAGGACTCAGAACGTTTTAATCCTAAAATGGTCCTGTTTTTCCAAAATATTTTGTCTTCGTGTTTGGGATTTTTTTTTCTCAAACCGTTTGTGTCCAATCAACATATGGAGTACTGCTATGTAATGCTGTCTTACAGCATCAGCTCAAGTGGTTTGCACAGGTGTGTAATATTTCACTTTAGTCCTTTAGTAGTGCCATTACATATTCGGAAATCACTGTGTATCTGTAAAGGAAATGGTGGCAGACTGTAGTGTAATATGTATCCCTAAAACTTCTATTTTCCTAATTGTCACCTAGTCTGCAGTTACAAATTATCCCCTTCTTCCTCCAGATTTGAGACATGACAGTAGGCAAAAATGTATTGTAGCTCTAATGCCATCACAGCTTTCTAATGAAAGCACAAATCAAATGGTAGATGCTTGAGTCATTTATTTCTAAGGTATAATTTCCCTTATTATTTTACTGTGCCTTTATCTGGTGTGCATTTTATAATTTCTTTTTCTGGAATGAGATTAGAATGCAAGACAGAAGTATTCTATATGCCAAAAGTAAGACTTTCATAGATTAGGCTGTGTTGATTGGAATATTGGGATGTTATAACATGCTAATACAGTTTATTAGGCTGCCAGCTTATCTGTATAAATGTTTCAAAAGGAATTAGACGTGTACACATAGTGTACGATGTTTGTTTAATTTACTAGATTGTATTTGCTTACAAAGTTTTACATCTTGGTTACAAGATCTGTTTTATTACAGTAATCTCATGCCTATATGACTAGCACTATAGGTCTAGAGATATATTGTACTTGTAATTTTAAATTCATACTGCTCTCTAGTGGGGAATGCTTTCAATGCAAAAGATTATATATATTAATGTACAGCAGGTATATAAACTGGGATTTCTCAAAAGTTACTGTCATCTAGAGCAATTCAGTAAAACTAGTGCATTACATTAAAATGTTAGCATTTTAATCCTTGTAATGCTTTGATTAAAGACTGAATTTCTTAATTTAAAAATATTTTAGATAGATGAATATAGCTCTCTCTGGAGTGAACAATATCTCCAGCAAACTCCAGAAGGCTGAGAGGTTGATGGATTGCTGCTGCTTCCTCAGGAGAAACCTCCTCCTTCCATTAGGAGAAATAAACAATAGATCTGCTGTAGAAAAACCTCAGGTGTTCTCCTAAGCTTCCACAGTCTCATAATGTCTTATGGGGTAGTTGTGATTTGTCTCTAAAAGTTTGTATCATCACTGTATAAAAGGTTTGGTTTTAATAAATAACTACTTCTATGCTGCTTCTTTTTCTCTTTAATTTTGCTTTGGAATGAATTGTTTTTCCTGCTTTCTCATCTCTTGCTTTAGACAGCTAAAATCCTAGATAACAGAGCTGACTATACACAAAAGCTGAAATAATAATACTGGCTGAACTGGTTGAGTGAGGTTTTAATCTACAGCAAGTGCAGAGCTCCTCTCAGAACTGAGTCTGTACTTTCTTAAAAGAAATAGCATTTAGTTGGCATAAAAGAACACGATACTAATTAGGTAGCAAGCAAATCTGAAAACTGAGGTTGAAACTGTTTTGAATCTTGATAAGTTTTAGATTTGCATCTTTAGATAAATTTGTCTCTATGACTTGAGTGGAAAGCAGTAAATGTGTTTAAATCCTTGGGAGGGCCGGCAAAACATCTAGCTGATGAAATTTACAATATTTGAAGCTCTCTCAAGAATGATTTGCAGTATTTTGGTGTAATCAGACCCAAATCTGAAGGCTTGTTTAGACTTATTTTTAGATGCTGAACCTTGTCTGGATCTGGGATTAAAGGCATTTGTAGCCCATTTTCTTCTGTTGCTGCAATCATCTTTTTTGTCTCTAGGTTGACTGATTTGTTAGTTAGAGACCAAATAGTATCATTGTATTTAAGGCTGCTGTAATTTTGTCACTCAAAGTACAGATTAGATTCTTTGCCTAGACCTTCATTGATTCACTAAGTCTGGGAGAACAAGCAGTTTAAAGATTTATATGCTATATAAAGGTCTCGCCAAGATGCTAAGTTGGTATAACATTTTGCACTCCTTGAATAGTAAATTAGGTTTGCAGTGGACAGAGCACTTCTTCACCTGTGCCATTTCTGCTCACCTTTAATCACAGAAGCTCATGTTCACATTGGTTTCTCTTGAAGTTCTGCAGATGGCATTATCTTCTCATTTCTGTAGTTGTTACAGTTTGGTATTAGCTGAATCTAAGTTAACTATCCTTGAATTATAATGCTGGGAGGTTAAGATAAGAAACTAATAGAACATGTTTATTATTTGTCTTTGAACTATTTGAACCAGACACGTTATGAAATTATTAGACTTGGGCTTGAAAGCATTCACAGGAAGCGGAGAGGGGATGACGCGGGGTTGCTAAATACCTAATTAATAAACTCAAGAGTGAGGTCTATGCATTTAAGCTTAGCTGACTAAAATATAGGAGGTTTATTTTTTCTTCTGTTAATTGCAACACTTCAAAATATATAAATATAGGAAACAGAGACTAACTCTCCACTCCCCCTCCCCTTTTTTTTCCAATTTGAAAAATGCATCTTGCATTTCTAAGTACTAAAACAGCTAAGAATTTGTAGTGATTAGTCAAGTGCAGTATTTGAATGTAGGAGTGTATGTAATGGAACGTAGCAATAGGTTGTCATTCATGTGGAGTTTAACTGACCTATTTATTGTATATTTCATATTAAAAAATTAAAAATGTGATACTCACGGATTTAATCCTAGAGAGGATTATAAAATATTTCTGCTGTAATAACTACTTGTATTTCTATGGTGGATTGACCTTGGCTGGCTGCCAGACCCCCACCTAGCTGCTCTCTCACTCCCTTTCCACACCAGGATGGGGAGCAGGAAATAAGATGGAAAAGCTTGTGGGTTGAGATAAAGACGGGGAGAGCACTTACTGGTTACCGTCACGGGCAAAATAGATTCAACTTGAGTAAAATTAATTTAGTTTATTGCCAATTAAAATACAGTGGGATGGTGAGAAACAAAGGCAAAACACTAAAACGTTTTGCCGCTCTGCCCCCGCCTTCTTCCTGGGCTTAACTTCACTCCTGACTCTTCTACACTACCCTCCCATCCCCGAGCGGTGCAGGGGGATGGGGATTGGGGGTTGTGGTCAGTCCATATCACTTCATCTCTGCTGTACCTTCCTCCTCACGCTGTTCTGTTCCAGTGTGGGGTCCCTCCCATGGGATGCAGTCCTTCATGAACTGCTCCAATGGTGGTCCTTCTCATGTGCTGCAATTCTTGAAAAAGTGCTCCAGCATGGGTTCTTTCCATGGGGTACAGTCCTTCAGGAAAGGACTGCTCCAGTGTAGGTCCCCCATGGGGTCACATGTCTTGCCAGAAAACCTGCTCCTGCATGGGTTCCTCCCCACAGACCGCAGCCTCTGCTGGGAACCTGCTCCTGCATGGCCTCCCCGTGGGCTGCAGCTTCCTTCAGGGCATGCCCACCCGCTTTGGCGTGGGGTCCTCCATGGGCTGCAGGTGGATATCTGCTCCACTGCGGTCCTCATGGGCTGCAGGGAGACAACCTGTGTCACCATGGTCTTCACCATGAGCTGTAGGGGAATCTCTGCTCCAGTGCCTTGGAGCACCTCCTCCCCCTTCTTTTCCGCTATCTACAGGGCTGTTTCACATTTTTTCAGGTGTGGCACAGTGTTTTTCCCCCTTCTTAAATATGTTGTCACAGGGGTGCCACACCCGTGGCTGATGGGCTCAGCTTTGGGCACTGGTGGCTCAGTTTTGGAGCTGCCTGGAACTGGCTGTCCCCCGCATGGACAGCCCTTGGTCTCGTCTTAGAGAGGCCACCCTGCAGCCCCCACTGCCAGCACCTGGGCACCTGCATCCATTGCAGTTTCCCACTGAAGGTGACAGTTAAGATGTCATGAGCTTCATCTAGACTTTGCTGAGATTTCTAACTTAGCATTTGTAAGGTTGCTTTTCATAGGATAATTGTTAAATAAAGTAAACTAACTAAGGGATAAGGCAGAAATAATTAAAAAGAAAAATTTTAAAAAACCCCAAACCCTGTGACAGGTTGATTCCAGTGATAGATTTAATAGTACCCCATAACATTTAAAGTCATTCACCTGAGTGGCTGTGAAGTTACTCAAGTTACACAGCAGAACTAAAGAACATGAACAGAAAGTAAAACACATGAGCAGAAATGTAGTGTTAAAATATGAAAATGCAAAGAACCTGCCTTTTGCTGGTTTGCAGATGTAGAAATCTTGTGTATATTTGTATTACTCATCAGTTTTCCCTTTTATGTTTTTTTCCCCCCCCCCAGAAAATATGAAGAAGCCCTGGAGCCCTGATTTACCAGTTGATAACCACTCATACAATTCAGATTTCACATCTGTCCCAGACAGAGAAGGTGAGAAAGAATTAGCACCCGATGGCACTGAAGAAAAGAAGGAAAGAGAAAAGAAACACACCAATTTCACTTTGTGTAATGTTTGTAACATTCAGCTGAACTCTGCTGCTCAGGCACAAATCCACTACAATGGCAAATCCCATCAGAAGAGGTTAAAACAGCTCAGCAATGGAAATCTCAAAAGTGATAATGGTAAGCATTAAAATATGTATACCTTTTGCCATGTTTTGATCTAAGAATTGCAGCAATGTGCAGTAATGTCAATATATATGAGTCTAAGCAGTTGTTTTATTCAGCCAGCAAATCCTTTGAAGTTAAGGCAAAGGCTCTTGGTGACTTTAGAGTGCTTGGGGTCATCCCTAGCGTGAGCATCTGGCAAATAGCTAAAGGTATACTGTCTGTGTTGTTACAAGTGTTTTCATTTTATATTTTGTTTACATGATGTTGTTGATTCAGATTCTTTCTCATGCCATTTACATTTTGATGGTTTTCAGCATAATCAGTGATATTCCGTATTTCACAATCTACTAGAAAGGTTATACTTGTTCAGGGTATGTTTGCTTTTAATGAATGTAAGGTGGTTGCAAAATAAATTGAAACAAATACATTACACAGAACAAATACATTCCCAAACTCATTTCACTTTAGTTTGCTTATTCGGGGTTTAACCCATAGCTAGCATAAGTCTATTTAAAGATCATGACTGTTTAAAGATCATGAGTAAAGTCAAGCAGAGATGGAACAAAGGTTATTTTGATTTTAATTGATTTCATTGCCAGCTTTGGGAAAAGCATTTTGTAGTAGGTGGCATGTTTTCCTATCATCAGAGTGAATTGTACACCTCAAAGAAAAACATGTTTGTGGCTTTATGTACAAGAGTAGACAGATAATAGAGGCAAACGATGGTCCCTGACAAGAAAAAACAGATTACTATGTTACAATTTTCTCAATTTCATAACAGGTAGTACTCAACTTTGCTGTACTATGGGTAGAGTTGTACTGTATTGTTCTATCTGCTCTTGTGCACCATGTCACAGAAATGGTGGTCTTAATATGGTATACTTAGGACTTTCAGACTTTCTTTCTTCAGACCACACACATTGCTTAATATTTTGTGCCATGAGTTGCTTCCTGCCCCATCTGCAGAAGGATATGCAGAACACTAGTCCTTAGATAGGATTTAAGAGGTATTTTAATAATCTGTTCTTTGTTTTGGCTTTAAGAGTTGGGAATAATATGGGTATGTTGCTGAAGTGTGTTGGATGTGAGTGCTTTGCTATGTACAAGGTGTTGCTCATTTCCTTAAAACAAAAAACCAAACAACCCCATAACGCCGAATGACACAAATAATTTTGTCTTTAAGTGGCAGGACTATAATGTTTGGCACTGCTCATAGTTCAGGTTTAGCAATAATACCACTACCATTAGTATGAGCTGTGAAAATGCATAAAGAAAGATTGATTTCCTAATTGATTAAAAGTGCAATATGGTTATCCACAAATGTATTCTTTCTATAACCAAATAAACACAGTCTAATGTTATTACTATCTTCAGTTAAGGTAAAATTGTGTTATCGTTATTATTAGCACAACAATTTTGCTAATGATAGAAAGTGTTTTTTCTGCAGTTCATTTTTTCTGCTTTAATCCATGGTAATGAAAGAATTCGTAATTAAGCAATGCTGAAATTAGTGTCGAAGGGCTTCAGTCGTGCTTCAACATTTGTATTCTAGAGAGGATCATAGTAGTAGTATAGCGGCGTGTTTCTTATTTCCTCCTTAAAAGTATCCCTATGTCATGTGTAGCTGCATCCATTTGTAGTCAGAAATAGCTGACTGACTATCTGGCTCTTCGTTTGAAAGTGCAGTTATTTTGGGGGGTTGCCTGAAACTTGAGGCTTTTCAAATCTGGCAGAGTTTTGAGTATCATCAAAAGTAGTGCTCCACTGAGAGAATAATGTAGAGAAGAGCATAAGGAAGTGATTTTCCCATGTCACCAAACTTTGAGATTTCAGGTTTTTTTAAACTGAACATTATGAATGAAATAGAGACCAATATTAAATATTTCTTGCTAAAAGTTAGAACTGAATGTTTGAGTAACCACCGTCCTCACACTTTGAACAGAGACCCTGTTTGAGGACCCTTTTCTAAGTCAAGTTGAAATTGGAACCTGACAGACCTTCCACAATAATAGGTTTTGTCAAAACTAGTATATCTGAAATATGGGCAATGTTTTTCAGACGAATGATTGTTTTGTTGATGAGACCCCATATGTCAAGTGACATATGACCACGACTGAAAAAAATTATGACTTGACCCTTTCAGTTTATCATGTGCACACAAATGACACTTTTTGAAGGTCACTGATGTGACTGAAGTAACTGTTAAACATGCACAATACTGTTTATTCAAGGTATGTCAGTAGGTTGCTTTATTTATGAGAATGGTATTTCTTGTGTAGAAGTCTGGTTGTCATAGAAGACAGCTGTTATGCTCAATGTCCAGGTTAATGGTCTAATCATTCTTGAGACTAAATTCTGCTGTAAATTAAAACTAAGTAAAGGCTCTGCTTTATGAGATTGTCTTCTAAGGCTTCCTCATCAGTAGTTACTCATTATATCTCAAGTTTACTTGCACTACGCACAAGGAAACCCCATTTCCAAATACAGCGATTCATGGACTGTACTACGGGTTGTATATGTCTTTGCAAAGTTGTGTGCTCACTTGGAACTAACATATATGGAAGGTTGGGAAAAATATTGGAATTGTGAATTCTCCTTGTTTTGCTTCATCTCTGAATTATTCCCACAAAGCAGGACGGGTTTGTGTGTTTTATATCATGAGGGGTAATAGAAATGGAGGATTGATTCATATGAAGCAACAGCCCATGTCTTGTTCCCAAACAATTTGCAATGGACTGCTGAACAGAGGTAAGGTTCAGCTGTATTAGCATTTGACTGTGTAATTAAAGCTGTCACACTATAGTCATCATCTTCAAACTGTGTGAAGTAGCTTTCATCTGCTGGACATAAATAACAGAGCATGTTACTATGCTTGAATATCTCTGCGTAATTTCATAAGGTAAGTTGCTTAAGCACAAAGCCTATTAACCTCTTCAAATATACAATTAATAAATAATGTGCATTGAGGACTTAAAAGCAGCATTTCTTTGCTGCTGTATTGGTATATGTACTGAATTTGAACAACTCGCCAGATTTACTCTAAAAAGCGTTGCTAGTTGCTTATCTGTCAGATTGGCAGCTTTACAATATGATACCCACTTGGTGCCTTCCTGGGGCAGAGCAGCCTTGGAACAGCAGACTGTGCAGACTCACAGAAATGATGCGAACCCATTGTTTCTTGTGTCATTACTTGCTACAGTGATTTGTGATGACTTAACAGGACATGGTGAGACATCAGCACTTCTGTTACTGAACTGTATGTGCTTGGGAGTAACACAATTTTCCGTGTTCCTTCCTCCTAATAATTGCCTTTTATGTCACTTAAAAAGACTTCTCACGCTTTCCTCGTTACACCCTATAATATACTCTTCTTGCTGGTGATTTTTTTTTTTTTTTGCCTTTCTGCTCTCCTACGTGCAGTAACAAGGTGACAAACAAGTCAGTGGAGATTTTGAGTAAGTTTTGGAATTAAAAAAGGGCAGAATGCATTTCCTATCTGGTCTGCCAACATTGCACCACTTCTCACAAAACCAGCCCGGGTGCTGTGGGAAGAGGTGACCTCTGGTGGGAAATAATTTATTCTGACCAGCAGGATTAAGACTCACATTTCTACTGGCAGAATGGAAAAATAACTGTGGATGCAAATGTATAGCAGTAGCAGTGAGAAAATTGGTATTACTAAGATTTTATGTAAACCGGAATTTCCCCTGTGCTTCCCTCTGTGTAAATTGCTGAATCATCATGACTGAATGAGCACCCTTAGGACAAAAACTAAAACTGCTTTCCTCTGCAATAATTTCTACAATACATTAGATAACAAGTGGAAAAATAGTGAAAGAGTCGAGAAATGCCCCAAAACTCATAGAACTCCTTTTGCTTTGAAAATTGATTTCTGAAACATTATTCTTTTGAAACACAAGAGCCAGTGAGGCATTTGGCAGTAGTTTCTTTATCTAGCTCTCTGAATTCATAACCCGGACAAAAGATTATCCAGTTTAGCAAGTTTCATTTACTTTCTTTTAAACTAAACCTGCCTACAACTTTTGTCAGTGAAATTTCATCTTAGTAAAATTTTATTGTACTGCGAACAAGGACAGTGAGTGCATGGAAGAAAGAAAGAAAGGGAAAAGATCAGAATTAAATATCCATTTTTTAATCCCTTGATAGTTGCAAAAAGCAAATCTCTTAATTCAGCGCTAGATATTACTTAAGAATGAATAACAATTTGATTGTTACATTTATACCGAAATATACCTAAAATATGAGCAAAATCCATTTCACACATTTTATTTTTTTTCAACCATATTTGGTGGTTAAATGTAGTTTCCCACAACAGCTCTAGAGATGACAATTCCATAATATCTACGCAATATATTTTTGCACACTGGTGAGAGAAAATATTTAATCTTTTACAATGTTTTTTTTGCATCTAAATCCTGACTTTTTACAGTCCTGCAGGTACAAAATCCAGAAGATTCACCTAAACCACTTGCAGAGTCTCCTTCTTAGCACTTTTCTGTTGCCAGTTCTTTTCTAGTTCTGTGCTGCTGCTGCACTTCACCCCTCTGCTATCACATTTTTTGATCATGAAAACTGGCAGTTTTGGGGCAGACAGAATCTTGCTTTAAGGTGGTAAGCTACAGCTCTCAGGGAAATGGTGTTGCCTGCTCTTTTCATTACATTAATCCTCCTTTCAGAGAAAGAGGATTGTATAAGGCATTGAGGGATGGAGGGAATCTTCAGACAAAGTATATTCTTCTTCAGAGGAGGGGATTTTCTGTTAGTTTCGTGGGAAACAAATACTGTCAGATCAGCTTGAGATGTCTCTGGGAGTCATGTCTCTAGCAGTGACCTGTAACAGGTTCTTCTCAAGATAAAGCAAGAAGTTGCACCATAACAACTATTTTACTGTTATATGGTTGCAAACTTTTTTTTTTTTTTTTAATGTCATGTTCTGGTGCAGAGCCTCATGGCCAGTTAACAGTAAACCCAATATGAGTTATCCTCTGGTTTTAAGCCTCTAGTTTGTGGGTCATAGATGCCAGTATTTTGTAAAGAAGCACAGCAGGTTCCCTCTGGGTGTTGTGTAATACCTCCCAAATATCAAAGCTGGAGATCTCTGGACAAGTAGGACTGGCTGAGGGGCAGTGTGTTGTCACTTCTACTGCTCCCAGATGTAAATCTTTCTTCTTGTTCCAGAGCAATTGTCTGTTTTCATCACATTCCTATTCCAGTTAGTGAACTATTAACATAGTTTCTGCTTTTAAGAGTACTTTTGCAAGTGAGATATGCTTTTAAAGCACTGCTTGTGTTTGCAGAATTTATTTTTTTTATTATATTCGGAAATGTAATGCCCACCATATATGACATCATAGTTCAGCACAGAGTTTTATCACAAGGTAACTTGTGTATCATGGAATGAATTAAGCTTAAGAAAGAGCCAGCTCACACCAGCCACATGCATGACGCTCATATTTCCCCTAATAAGCACAGTAGCATCCAGTTGGCTTTGTGAGTATACAGAAAATGATGGATGGATGGTAATTGTGAACAAACTGTTTACATGTGTGCAAATATCCATTGTAGACTTGCTATAGTTAGCTGACTGCTACTTATTACAAATAAATACAAAGGGGCATTACTAAATTTTAATACAGACCAATCACAGGTAAACCCTAGCATTGTAACAAGTTGTGGGGAGGCTGGGGAGAAAGTTCCATGAGTGCACCTGGAATAACTTCAATAATGCCATGCAGTCACAAAGGTAACATGTATTTTAGCAATCCCCAAAACTTCTTTTGGATTTGGGGAGGAGAAATTCATAGTAGTTAAACAATTTTTTATGTAGCGTATCTGGTAATTGCTCTGCTGAATAGCATGACAGAATGAAAAAAAAAAAATAGGACCCTAGAAAACTGTGTTTATTAATTCTGATTAATTCTTCAGAAGCTGGGGGATAAGTAGAAATTTATGGCTAAATATGCTTAAAGTATTTTTGAAGTTCCTTATTGTTCATCAAGTGCACTTAAGAATGTGCTTATGTCCTTTGTCGAAGTATGGTTTTGGTCTCAACTGGCAAATTCCTTTCTTTTCTACCATCTTAGATTGCAACTGAATAAAACCTGCTGTGGCAGTTTATTATGAATCAAACCATTTAAGGTGTATGATGAATCTCAACCATCAAGAACATCTGCCCAGGGCCTAAACAAGCCTCTAACTGCAGGTTGAAAAAGTTACAAAGAATTGGGTTTGTTCTAGTTTTCTCCCTGAATATAAGACTGCACAGGTTATCTTTTAATATCCCCAGCTGTAAAGAGTGCCCTCCTTTTGGGTACCGTCTCCAAAGCAAGATGCTTAGCAAGTTGTCTCCACCCATAGGACATGGGTGTTTGTCCATGAGAAATTCTACAGCAATGTCAGGCATCTGAAACAAGTTCAGAAGTGGGTCCTTTGCTGCCTTCTGCCAAACCTGGGTAGGTTTTCTGATTGCTATGCTAACTAAGGCAGTGGGGGCTGAGGTACTTAAAGGTGTCTTCAACAGCACACAAAGGCTGCTGTTACATGCAGGTTAGAGGGTGAAAATCTTCACCCATTGTGTGCCTGCTTGCTACGTTTAATCCTCTTCCATACTCGCAGTTCTTACTCTGTATGTTCCAAATGTTGTTCTCTCACAGTTTGCTTGTCCTTTTTAGACATTTATGGCTTCATGTCTTCAGGACGTCATGTTGCTCCTAGATCTACAACACTTTTTCTTCTATGTAGAAAAAAACCTGCCCTTTTAGTCCTCAAATCTGTGCTTAAAATATGCTTTTGAAAAGTGGGAAAACTGTCATCTTGCTGTCTTTGCACCTCTGCTTAACATCAACATAGCCTCTTTTTAATAACTTTTTTTTTTTTCTGTTCTTCTTCTTTTCATCCTGTATGGCTTCAGGCTAGAACCTGCCATACACCCTATTTATCTGAACTGGTTTGTCTCTCCATTTTAAAGTTAATACTGTTTTAGGTAAATGTTGCCTTAATGTTCTATGCTGTAGCAGGAATATCGATAATCAATACTAAATTAGCTGTATAAGGTTCAGTTACTCTGAGAGCAATCTGTGTCCATCTGCGTTGTTTCTGAACTGTGTCGAGATGTTGGTCTGCCATTCTTTGCTTCTCCCTGAGTGTGGCACCAGTCTCATTTCTGAGAACGCTGGCATTTGATCTCTACTTGCATGTACAGCTAACAAACTGTTGAAACCTGTTTTGCACGATCTCCATTTAGTTCTGCTTATATCACTAGGTCCAATATAGATTATGATGACCATGGCTTGCTTCCAGACCTTCTCAGTAACTTGTCTTCTTTTAATATGATGGGTTTTTTTTTTTCTGAACTGGCATCTGGCAGGCAGCAAATCTTCTATGAGTCATGACAAGACACTAAGTTTATCAACATTTCCCGGTATTAATTTCCCGAGAGGTAGCTTTTCCCATACTCGGTTATTTTTCTTACTTCAAATATAGGTCTATATTCCTCAATGAGGCTGTAAAAGGATAACTTTGTACCTCTCATGTGGCATTAATTTTTTAATTTTTAGGATATCACAGAATTTAAGCAGAATTTTTGAGCTATATCTGAGTAGAAGAAAAATAAAGCAGACATCATCAAATGTGACAGACATTTCAGTAATGCTGACTTTTTCTTATTTATGGCTTTTTACTCCTACGATTCAAAATATACTGTCTTCCTGATAGTCTTGTCACTGAAATCTTTAGTTAATTTTTTATCCTCTGACATATTTCACGGTAGGGGGAAATATATCTCAAGATTAAAGTTTTAAGACCAGCTCCAATGAAATTAATTATAAACTCCTGTTGATTTCAAGAGAAGAAGGCAAGTTCCTCACTCTATTGAGGACCTTAATTAATGTTAGCACACATTTATGCCAGTTCAGTTTACATCATCGAGGAGGCACCAATTCTAATCTACGGTTCACACCAGTACTGTGGGAATGAATTAATCTGTATGATGTCTTTCCTTTGTTTCTCACATTAATGCTTATAGGTTAGCCTGGCTGGAGTCCCCATGCAGACAGCATTGTAGATATATAGACATAATCAAGATTTCCCCCCCAGTTTTTCCATATATATGAGATTACAGAGCTGGAAGGGTACACCTATAATTAGTAAGCAAAGCAAGCTCACTTACTAAACTAATTCTTTGTTCTGTAATCAAAATTAAAATTCTTCTCTAGACACTTTATGTCAGGGTAATATGTCTTTAAATGCAAGCCTCCCTAGTGGGGAAGGTATATAATTTATTATATGGAATATAACATGAGTGTGTGACTTTTTGACTATAAAAGTAATATTGAATGTTTCTTTTTACAGTCTTTAGCAGCATAATGACTGTTAAACTAGAACCAAAACCAAGACATAGTCTCCCTCTGTGCTGGATCCCACAATGTTGTAGAAGAAAAAAGAAAGTTAATGAAGAACAATTTTGTGATCAAACATCTTGCGAGCTTTAAGCAATTTCATTCATAGCTAAGTACAGTGAAAGTAAAACTGGAAATGTCAAAATGACTCACTTTGGTATTTCCAAGTGCAGTTGGTTAGCAATTTTGTCAAAACTATTCAGAAATGGAGTATTATTAATTTTCTTCTGTTGAACCTGTTCCATTTGCAATTATTCTTGGGAACACTTAACAACTCATCTGTCCCTTTTTTGCCAGGAGAACCCCATCCCTACCTTTGGGTAATTCTCATTCCATCCCAATAGAAATAGCAACATTATTAAAAAATGGATAAAAATTTCCTCATTCCGCTTCCATTCCTGTCCTCAGATTCAATAGAGGTTTGAACCTTGGCAGCTTGCTTTGTGAATAGATGTTTTTTCCACAGGGGAGAGATGACAGAATTTTGTCTTTTTCTCTGTTCTCAGTTTTAACTATTCTGATAATATGTCCTAGTTTTTCCTAGGGTGTTGCTTTTGTGTTTGGGTTTCTTTTTATTCTTATTATGGTTTTTTATTTGATCATCAAACTGAAGAAAACCAATGATTACATGGCCATAGTTCTGACTGCACTTAGCTCCATTGTCCTCACTTTTGATTCAGAGTCATGTTACTAGTCATAAAACTGTTGTATAGCAAAACACAGGTGGATGCATATGCATAGCTGGTCATTCTCAGTAAACTTCCAATTTCAATGCTGCCTTTTTCTCCTTTTGCTGTTGAAAAAATAGTATCTTTATTGTTTCTTTTTTCCTAGAAGAGGTAGCAAAACTCTGCTGATAAAGTGACAGCATTCTTTTTACCAAAGGTAGTTGAGACAAGGACCATAGACAAACGTAGTCAAGTTCAAATTGAAATACTGCCAGGGATGTCCCTCAGCTCAGTAGTGATATCCGATACTCTGAAGTGTCTTTGCTATGTGATGTATTAAAAATTAGAAGTCTTTAAAACAAACAATTCACTTTTTTGGAGTAGTCTCTGACCTCACACCCATAGGGCATTAGGGCCAAGCCTGTAGGAGTTTTTCTTGTGGAACGGTATACTGGGAAAGTTTTCAGTGGCAAGCAGGATAGTACATTTTAAAGGGATCTATATGGGAGTAATATAAAATAGTGATGCCTGGAAAGAGGAAGATGTTACTCCCATCTTCCGAAAAGGCAAGAACTAGAAGCCAGTCAGTCAATTATCAGTGGCCAGGAAGTTTATGGAGTAAGTCTTTATGAAAGCCATTTGCAGACACGTGAAGTAGAGGAAGGTGATTGGGAACAGCCAGCACAGATTTACGTGCAGACATTGTAAGACCAACCTGATTACCTTCTATGGTGAAATGACTGGCTCTGTGAATATGGGGTTATAATTTTCTGACTTAAGAAAGGCTTTCATCATGGTCTCCCATAGGATCGTTGTAGCCAAATTGTTGAGATAGGGGCTGGATGAGTGGAGTACGAAGTAGATTAGAAGCTGGCCAGACTATCAGGTTCAAAGTGTAATGATCAACCTTTCACAGTCTAACAGGCAGATGACTGGTTATGGCACTTCCCAAGGACTGATAGTGAGGCCAACGCTGTCTAACATCTTCATTAGTGACCCTGGTGATAAGATGGAGTGCACACTTAGCAAATCTGCAGATGACTCTAAACATGGTGAAATCATTAGGATGATGGAATACAAAGCTACCGTTCACAGGAACCTCGGCAAGCTGCAGGAGTGGCTCAGCAGTAAGCTCATGAAGTTCAACAGATGCAAAAACTTGAAGTCCTACACTTGGAACATACACAACTACAGGCTGGGCACTGACTCGCTGGAGAGCAGCTTAGTGAAAAAGGACCTGGGTGTCCTTGGGGGCAACAAGTTAAACATGATTCATGAGCTTTTGTAGAGATGAAGGCTTAACTGCACACTGGGCTGCATTTGCAAAAGTATAAGTAGTCATTTGAGGGAAGTGAGTACTATCTACTCTGCGTTTTTGAGATCATATCTGGCGTACAGTGCCCAGTTTTAGGCCCCCAGTGCAAGAGAGACATCAACAAAAGGGAGTGAGTCTGGAGGAGCATCACTAAGATGGTCAGATTGCTGGAGCACTTGACTCATGTCGAGAAGTTGACAAAGCTGGTTTTGTTTACTGTGAAGAAAAGAAGGGCTAACGGGGGATCCTGTTGCCATCTTCAACTTCCTAGGGCGATTTTAGAGAGAAGATGCATGTGTACAGTGAAAGGGCAAGAGGGGATAGTCACAAGTTGCGGTAAGGGAAATTCTGATTAGATATATGGAAAAAAGCCTTCAGAACTTCACTATAAAAATGAGTAAGCACTGGAATAAGTTGCAGAGAGAGGCTGTGGAAATTATTCTGTGGAAATTTTAAGAACTCAACCTGATCTAACCTTGAAGTTAGTTCTGCTTTGAGTAGGAGGTTGAGTAAAGTGAATTCCAGAGATCCCTTTCCACCTGAGTTATTCTAAGGTTCTGTAGAAAATACACTGGGAAAACTTCAGTTTTAAAGATTCGAGGGCCTACTTGCTTAATTTACATCAGGAGCAAGATGTATACAGCCAAAGGCTTGGATTTTTCTTCATAGCTGTGTGTTAAAAAGAAAAAACTGCCAAGAAAACTCCACTCTGAATGTCAAGTTGCTGATGTTATTTGACAGAAGCAAAACAAATACAGTAAAATCTGTATTCTTAGAAAGGCTTTGAGATGTAAAACAAACTGCTGAAGCCTTTTTTAGTATTTTTATTTTTTCATCACATTGCCTGTAGCATATAGTCAGAACTGCTGTTGATGCATGTTACAGTCTATCTAGTTAGATTATAAAAATAAAATTCTTGTCCTCTAAAAGAGGAAATCTAGGAACAAAGCTACTAGTATACATGGATCTTGTTTTTAGACCTTTCTTCTGTCATTAGTGGTGACAAAGGGAAGAACAGATGCTACAGCATGCAGTAAGTAGCAACAGATACCATGTTGTTCAATGATGTGTTAAGACAGATTGGTCTTTGTGGCAGGCCAATATTAATAGCCATTCAAACTTATTGTTCTTAAAATACATTAACTTTTAATGTAAACCATTGAAGATGTCAACAGTAGACCCTGCCATGTAAACACTGGAGTGATCAAACAGCTAATTCAAAAAATTATCGAATAATTGATATTGAATTTGTTTGTGTTTTTTTGGTTTTGTGTGTGTGGTGTTTTTTTTCTCACAGATCACGTCTTATCATGAAATTAAATTATGATTAATTAAAAAGTAATTTTTGTATGTTGAGGGAAACAGAGAGATCTCTATTTGGAGTTGTCATTGTAATCTAGTATCAAAAGTACCACACATCAGTAACAGAGTATTTCCAATGTTTTAAAATCTTGAAATGTTTAAAAAAAAAAACATTGCCATAATAATTCACTGTATTTTGATGTCAGTGACCCTTGTCACAAACAGATGAAATATGCTTGAGAAAGCCAAAGAAAAGATCCTGGAGCTGCCAAGCTTTCAAAAATATATATTATTCAGAATTGCAGCATTGGCATTTAAAGACTGTGAAATAAATTGTTTCAAGAACAGTGGCAAGCCTCTCTGGTCTTATGAACACTCCAAATTAAAAGATTGTGGAAACAAACAATGCTATAGCTAAAGAAGGAACAATTAAATAAGTCTACAGCTGACATAGAAGTCTCAGTACTACTCAACAAGGACACATTTTAATTTTACCAGCTTTATTTTTTGCAAGCCAGAAGAGTTTGTTTCAACAGATTGACTCTCTTAATTTTATCTCTGTGAGATTGGATATATGTATAAATAGTTATAAATTACTTTATTCCTTTTGGTACAGGCTGAAAATTTTGACTGTGGTTAGTTTAATCTGTTATATACCTCTAAATCTGTGTGGGGGCAATAATTTGCTTCTTTTGTGATTCCTTTCATACCGCACACAGCCCATCCTACAAAATCCATTGACCACGTTAATAGAGTACTAGAGGGTCAGCTTAAATTTGAATATGTGTGCTTCTGAGTACAGCGGTTATATATTCATACAGACGTATACGCACACACACAAAAATCATGGCACAGTTTATTCTTAGTCTATATAGAAGTATGTTAGCTCTTGGGCTAGTTTGGAAGAAAATTCCAGTACTGTGCTTTATAGGGAACGCACTTGTGCACCATCTCCCTATTTGCTCAGAGTCAGTCCTGTATGGTAGTCAGCAGCTAGTTAGTTTTTAATCTTTGAAAATTGTAGTGGATGTCTTTTTGCTGAAGAACTGCAATAATTTCTTTTTGAACAGAATTTTCCAAACAGTATGTGTTTATTTTGTCAAATCAGAAGTCACATTGATGATGTTTTCAAGTGAACATCAGTAGGAATAAAGCTTCCCAATCCTTAATGGCTCTGGAAAGCTGAGTTGCATTTCTTCTAATTCAGTTTTATTCACTGATGCTGCAAATTTTATAGTCTAGAGAACCTGCTCTTACAGAGTATGACGTAAGGCTTTTTCCTTTCTTAAATCTTTATATTTTTCTATTCAATATACTCAAGAAAGCCTCTTGCACTTTAGTATTCATATTACGTTATGACTGACATAAACCAATGCTTAACAAGAATAGGTGTTACTACTTTTGACAGATCTCTAGGAGTATGTTAGTTGTTGATAGGATTACTGAAACATCATATCTTTATGCAAGAATTTTTTTTTTTCCTTGGGAGGATGAAGTGGTATAGTTACTGTTCAGTGCTATTAAGATATCCCTGGTATATTTTGGTAAAACACATATATCCATTCCTACATCCACTCTTTTTGTAATTTCCTTGGAGAATGTTCTTCATCATATTACTTTCTTCTTTTGCCAACTAACTGTGGGTATTTTATTAAGTGTCATCATAAAAAGCTTGAGTAATCAAGCTTAGCTGATCCCCAAAGTTACCCAGAAAGAGAGTTGTCACCATGACTTACTGTTTGTGGATACCCAAAGGATTTCTGGTTAATGTGTTCTGACAGAGCTCTCCATGCTCTGCAGTTCACCTGCTATAGATGTGAGGCCATTAAAATGTGGTGGCTGAGGCAGCATGTGCAAACACAAAATGGCAGGACTGGTGAGTTTATAATGCAGTTTCTGAAGACGGGGAGTGGGGAGGGAATCAAATGATATCTGCTTCATCCTTTATATTCCTTTGATAATAAAGCATTTCACAACATTCTTGAGACCAAAGCAGACAGGAACGTGCACACAAAGCACAGCATGGGGTTCGAAATGTGCTCAATTTGTTTATTTCGTGTACAAAGTGAGGTGCCTAAGGCTCCTTTTCTCTTGACATTGTGTAAGGTCGAAAACCACCCACTGTGACCCAAAGAAGCCCTACGGGAAAGGCAGGGTATTACCCATACTGAGGGCAGTAATCAGACCAACAGCAGCTTCCTACTAGACCATTTTACTGTAACAATATGTGAGGTTAGACTCATACTGTTTAATCTCATGGAAGACTTTAGAAGGCCTTGGTTCCCATGGAGAAGCGCTCTCTCTGGTAATAAAATGCCCTTCACAACCCCCTGTGAACAGTGGCACGAACCCCTGCACAAACTTACTTTTATGCAGGATAAAAGGGGATCAATGCTGCGGCATGAGGAGACTGACTAATGAGGGGAAAGTAGGATTCAGATGGGGCTAGGTCAGTGCTTTTTCATGATTTGGTGGGAAACTCAGGCATGAAAATTCATTTTTATAGGATGAGATTAACTTGCAGAGGTAAATACAAATGTAGAAAATGATTAGAATGAGTAAATGAACAACTGTGGGGAAGACTATGAGATAGGGGAGGGAACTGTTTGTCTTGTATGTCAAAGTAATTGAAAACTTGACAGAACATAAAATATTTTTTGCTTCCTGACCATCTTGAAGTCATTAAGGAAATTACCATAAATTTTCATGGAATTTATATTTCACATTTACTTGAACGCCTGGTGCATATATTTCCTACTCAGATGGTGGGCTCCTTCTGCCAGGCGCCGGCAGGTTGGTATAAATTACCCAGCAGAAGTTAGAATGTTCTTTCATTGCAAGCTGACAAAGTGAAAGACATATGCGAAAACGCAGTACTCTCCCCAGCCCTACCACCCTCTCATTTCTTCCTCCTCCTTCTTCGAGGAACCCTAGGAAAAGAATTCGTAGTCCTTATCTGAGGAAAACTTGAGTGAAACGCTTGTCGGAGGACTGCTTGATTTTGAGCAAGGAAAAGACTTCAAAGTTAAACCGTGGCATTTCTCAACTTTTTGAATCTACATGGTACTTTGATTTTCTGCTTTGTTTTTAATCCAGAGTTTAAAAATAATGTTTCCATGCTACATAACTGAAAAACAAAAATAAAGTTCTTAATAACTGGAACTATGTTTCCAGAAAATCTACATCTGCATTGTATTTTTTACCCCATATAAATACTAGCAAGAAGATACAATGCAAAAAACCCTTTCTGCCTGGCTCAGCACAAGAAGGATTTATCTCAATTTAGATAACGTATTGTTTGAACACTAACGTACTGAGCAATGAATCACACATTTCCTCTGTGGAATCCAGGTTTCCTTGCATGTAAAGTTGGGTGAGCCTTGGAACTTTTCTCATAGAAATATAAAACATACCTAACTCTTTGTACTCTTCTAGAAGAAAACTCTTTTGGAGTATAAAAAGACCCATAGTGTATTTGTCATGTTGCGGTTTCATCAGTTGTTCTATCACTAGTTTAATTAGCTCGTGATACCTGTGGAATTATTTAATACTACATGGTAATATTAGAACCGCTGTGTTGGCGGTCTTCAGGATGGGGATTCTGTTGCCCTTATCACTATGTAAGGCAGAAGGAATGTGAAGACTCTAGAGTAATACTATGAATAGCACAAAATACTGGTAGCATGAAAAGTTAAAGTGAAGGTTTGTTGGGTTTTTTTTGGCATAAATTCACTTTGGGAGTTCAGAAGGTGTTATCTAGAGAAAAGGGGGGGAAAAAAAAAGGACTGAGGAAAAAGAATTATTAATTTCATTTTGTGGAAGTTAGTTTAATGCTTCATGGGAATAGCCTTGGCTTTCTCTCCCTCCTTTTCTGAACACTGTTATGTGAAGTTCCTTAGACTCTCGCTGTCTTTACCACGGAAGTCTGTATTTTAATAATAGTGCTGAGTACACAGTATGGTAATATTAAGGCTTTATTCAAGAGGCTCTTTCTGTGGCATTAGTAAAAAACAGCAGGTTCTTGTTGGCTTTTTATCTTCCAAAACCACTAATTGAACTGTGAAGTGCTCTTATATCTTTTGGGGATTTTAACCCATGTCTCTAAAGCATCTTACTGTTTTAAGCCCAAATGTTAAATACTTGCCCCGGCATGAAGAAGTGTATCAAACTTTCCTTTTTGCCTGTACACAGCACGTTGTGCAAGTGAAAGTACATAACCTCCTTATATTCCGACTCTGTTCTTCCATAAACAAATAGCAATATTGTTAACTTCAGTGTGTATAAAACCAATATTATGAAGGAATAAAAAATACTTATTACTTGTAGTATGCAGCCATTTTTCCTCCTTGCTTTTCTTTATTGGTGATACCTGCCATTCAGACTTTATTTTCTAACAAATTAAACTGCAAAGAAATAATTCCCTCAGAAGCTCCCTTTCAGCTTCATTCCTAACTCCCCTTTATTAATACTGAAAGTGTTGGCAGCCACATTTTCATGATGTTTACAGAATTGCTCAGAAGTTTACAGCTTCTTTTTTTTTTCTTCTTTTCTTCTTTGTGAAGATCAAAATAACAAGTTTTTGTTGTTCAACAGTTGTTAACATATAAGACCTAATATTCCCACAGGTATATTAGATCCCAACATCCTTAACTTTTTACAATTAGAAAAAAAAACCCTGGTGGATATTTCATTTATCTGGCAATTCATTGGTGTCTGAAGCCGGTACTGCCAAACTCTGGAAGAGTTTGTCCTGAGTCAATGCTCGGGAGCTTGATCTGTGATTTTTAAAATGCCTTTGGGAGGTGACATCAGATGTGTAAGAATGTGATTGTGTTTATTTCTTACATGAATCCCACTGGTAGAATCCTTAGGGATTTGCTGTATCAAAGATATTTATGAGAATATTGCCCTCGGCTACAGCCTGAAAGGGAGCAAAGTAGGACAGGGACAGATGAAGGGCAGGCAAACTGGTGACTCTGGTCATAGAGAACGGTGAGAGCCTCCCAGATCTGGATACCCTTTCTGATATATAGCACTCAAGCAAATTAGGTGCATGTGCAAAAATCTGCAATCACATTTCCACTTCAAAGGTTTGCTTGTGTATTACTGTTCCTGAATGTTCGTAATATCAAAAACAGCAAAGCATGAGCAGGATTAGTCACGAACGGATGGACTCAGTGTATGCTGTTGTCCGTATGTGGCACGGGTTTACTTGGAGAGCAAGATCTTCAGGCGTGTGACTATTATATTTGGCCTTTGGTGTAAAACAGATGTTTGCTGTTTGTACACATGAATACTTCTGTGTTCCTGCAATCTTCCTGCTTTAAAGGGAAGAATTGGGCAAGAAGACAGTAAGTAAAATCTGGCAGGTTTGTCATAGCAGTTCCTCAGCTTGTCTAGGTTTACATTTCCCGTGAGTGATAGGTAGTAAAAATGATGAAGCAAGCAGAAAAAGAGGAGAGTTACAAAATCAAGTTGTATATGAAGTTTCTTTCACTGAGGTTGTATTGTTCTAGTAAGAAGAAGGAGCTATTTGCCCCCAGTTCAACAAGAGATCTCGAGCAATACAGAGAACTGTTGGACTCGATGATCTTAAAGCTCTTTTCCAACTTAAATGATTCTAGGAACTAGCCGAAGTGCCATTTAAAAAAATTAAGACATCTAACATTTACATTAATTTTGCTGACCAGAATAGTTGCATAATCTATTAGTAATATACATCTGCTGATTTATAAAAATAAGTATATGTATGCACATGCATGCACATACAGAGGGCTTTTAATTAGTTGCTGAGATAATGTATAAATCTCTGCCCCTTTAAATTTGCTGATTGAAAAATGAAGAATTCCTGCCCTTTAAATGTTCAGCTTTCACAGAGGTTACAGTAAATCTCTTAATCTCCCAAGCACTTATTCTCCTCTGGGTTTTTCACAGGCATTTATCCACAGGACATTCATTTCCAATCTGTATTTAAATCCAGGAATAACTATGTGGGCTTTGAGCTATCTGCTTTCATGCACTCCTAATGGGCTCTACCACAGGAACTCTGGATGAGCTGGAAAAAAAATAGATTCAAGCCCAGTCATATTTGGCTTCCATTTCAGCTTAAGCTGAGTCTCTATTTATTCTTGGTGAAGAGAGCATTAAAGAAAGCAATTACTCGGGGGTGAGGGAAGGGCAGGAAGGATCCACAATAAAGGATTTATTCTAGCTTTATAGAGAACACCAACGTATCAGATTTTCAGGCTTATAATGGGACGTAGCTGAACGTATGTGCAGAATGGGGTGTGAGGATTTGAAACATATGCTGGATTTTTGTCAAATGCCCTCAGCACTTTTTTTGTTGTTCCATACAGAAACTGTAGACCAGATTCTTAAAAGTAAATGGTCATAACTTCACATTGTCCTGTAAATACAGAGTTACTCACAATAGCATATTTTCTCATTACTGAGTAGATGCTTTGCAGTTAATATGCTAAACGGCCCATTTTTGTAAGAGAAACTTAGTATCAAAGTAATATTATGGTCTGAAAGAAAACACAGAAACAGTGTTCTTTTAAGTAGTTACAATGAAGCTGTATCTTGACCTACTGGCATTTTCTCTCCTGTGCATCGAAGAAGTCGTTTTAGTTTCATTAAGAGTGTACTTAGGGAAGGAGATTGAAAGAAACTGTGCTGAGGAGACTTTTAGTTCTGTATTTCCAGCCTATGTAAAATAACCTGAATTTGAAAACTATCTTAAATTGTATCCAAAAAATGTGTGGTATTACCAATGAACATAAATCCTTTAAACAATAGTTTTTTCATCTTCTTCTGTTGTTTTCTTCCCATCCTATTTTCCTCTCTGGCATAATTCTCTTCATTATTCCTTTTCTCTGTCTCCATTCTGTGAGCCTTTCCCCAGAGTACAAATCCTTCCACTTTCCGTGCACTGCATTTTCTGACTGTTCTTTGCTAATTCAGCTTTGCTTTGCTGTTTTGGTCCTATAAACATATTACTTTATCAAAGACAACTGAATATCCTTCTGTCAGTAATAGCAAGATGCATTTCTTCTTTCCTGCTTAAAATATTAGATATACTTTAAATATTAGTGGTATAAAGATTTGGAACAATGTTCATTATTTTCTGGTAAATGGGTTTAACTTGAGATTTTACCTTTGAAAATGTTCTTACTAGGGAGCATACAGCGTGGTGATGAATTGTTCAGTAGAAGATAGATTTTTGTATTTCTTTCTAAATTGCGTGTCTTGGTCTCATGTGGAGCTATACGTAAAAATAAATAGGCTAATTAAACTGTGATGCTTATTAAACTCTTGGCAAATTCAGTTAGACCCTCTTTCCTGGTGCTGGAAAAGTCTAAATCAGATCATTATTCATAGCATGAGTAACCTTCTGGATAGATGGAAATTAGGAAGAAAATTCAGGTCAAATCTTGTGAGATGCTGCTTACCTCTCTCAGTTTAGATTAAAGAGCTCGGGCCAAGGAGTACATTGAGGGGAAGCGATGGACTCGCACCAGTATCTTGGCCTCTCACAGTAGCACAAAAAGGGAATTGGAAAGGAGCTGCTGACTTGTACCAGTTTGGGGTTTGACTTCTTAATTTACTGATATGCATAACCTAAAGAACAGATCATAATACGATCTAATTAACTGTTATCCAGCTACTTAGTAAATGATTGCCTGAGCAAATTTACTTAAAACCCTCTGGTGCTAGGAAGAGAATAGTGATGAGCCTGAAACTTGCTTTTTATTTATGTATTTATTTTTCCTCCTTGAGGGATCAAAGCTCTGGCCAACAGTTCTAAACATGTCTCTGACTCAGTAAATTTATACAGCATGGGTTGTCTAACTCTGGTTTGTTACCAAGTTAAACAAACACTTATAAGAGAATGCACAATGTTTCTATAACCAGGGAAGTATTACTTAAGATCACTACACTTATTAGATTCTTTAAATAAGAAGCTGTTATATTGGCCTGTGTGCAACAACCTGTCCTTGCGCTGCAGATTCCTAGCTAAAATAAAAAAAAAAAAAAAAAAAAGTTCAAGGTGAAATAAAGAGGAAACCTGAAAAAATAATTTAAAAATTGGATAAGTTTGAAGTGAGAGTTTTCCAAATCTGGAAATCTGTTCTTTAATAAATTAGTATTCAGTGATTTCTTTTCAAAAACAATGAGTTGTTTGGTCACACCAAGTTCTTGTTTGCTGTAGATTGCTGCATGTTGCTGATGAATATGCATGCTTCTTAGCAGTAACATTTCTTAGCAGAGTTGACTATAGCAATAAAGAGAAATTGTCTGTGAAAGAAACTTGTTTGAAATAGCATTTAACTTGCAAGTCATAGAGGTTTATGCTGACTGATGGCACATTTAATGATCATGATCATGGGGACTAGAGCCCAGAAGATTCTCCTCCTCAACTTACTGAATTTGGTCTTAATTTCTTAGGACCCTGAATGCTACAGCCTTTCCTTTATTTTTTATTTTTCCAAAGTAAATTTAAGGAAGCGAGATATAGCCATGCTCTTCAGGATTTGAAACCTTCTGAAAAACTGAATTCTGTCTCTCTTATTGAAAAGCTTATAGATCGAAACACAAGTTTCTGTTTGTCACTTAGAGATTTAAGTTTTAATATTTGGCATTTGAGCTTAATTAATTTTCCCAACACTTAATAACTGCATTTAAATGAGGCCTGTCTTGATGGTTAATTACTGGGAATTTATGGTTGTCTTGACATTCTAATACACCGATGATTACAGTGAAATCACTTACAAACATATGTCCATTTTAAGTTGTTTGCTTATGAGCTGCTTATTCATCCCCTCTCATGGGAAAGCACTGTAGCAGTAGGGACTGCAGGTACTCAGTATGCTGCTGTAGGAATTAGTTTACATCAGCTTCTCATCTGGCAAATTATCTGATAGTCCAGCAGGCATTTTCACCTACTTGTAATAACGATGGGGAAATTCAGTAGCTAAATAACACTTCTCAGCCAGCTCAAATGCAGGTGGGGAATATGAGACATGGATGTTTCCTGACTTGCCCAAAATCTTGCAGCGAGTTTCTGGCAACCAGAGCTAGAATGAAGGATATCTGATTCATGTTCCAGTTTTCATGGCTTGCCTTTCTTCTGACATTTACAGGCCAAATCTGACAGGTAATTCATTTACCAGTCTTCATATTTCCATCAAAACCTGTGGTACATCTCTTTCTTTATTCACAACTCCCTGACCAGAATCAAATATATATTTAATTTCATCTTTTTAAAAACAATATTGCAAAACTTATTTTGGTTCAAGGATTTTCATCATTTAATAAGTTCCCTCTAATAATAGTTTCTGATTCTTTGGCTTGTAATTTATTATAAACTTTGCCTTCTTAGCAGACCTGCTGTCATCAAATTCTGAAGATAACTATGCTTATATTGATATATTTCTAGGGTTGCAAATGCTATATTCAGCTATGTTTTTTCCCCAAACCTTGACTCAGAAATGGTTTGTGAGAATACCTGCATGTCTGCTGAAGCTTATTTTTCTGTGAATTTTAGTTTGAGGCTTTTCTTATTCATTTGTCTAAAAAAAAAAACCAACCCAAACACCTGCTCCTCCCCCCCCCCCCCCCCAAACCCCAAACCAAACTTCAGGACATTTTTTAGCTGGGAAAAATGAATCATTTTAATCCTCTTAGTACATCAGAATAACTTACATCATAAATGTTCTGTTATGCTGTGTAGTTTGTGTTAAGCATAATAACATAACATAACAAGTAGCTCCACAGAGAACAAGGATGGAAATTTGCAGCTACACCATTTCTCATAATGCTTAATTTATAAGATGTAAAGATAGGGTTATGAACTGGAAGTTACACAAGTTCTCAATACTAGCCAAATTCATAAATTATTTTACTCCTCTGAAATATAGTTGAACTCATCAGAGGCTGAAGCGTACGTGCCAAGAAATTATGGCCACATACTCAGGCTCGTGTGAATGAGCTGCGGTCCCGTTCGCTTCCATCAGCTGCCCAGAGCCTTGCTCTCTGAGGATCTTCTGATGTTGCACATAGTCTTCTGTGACTGCCAGTGTCTTTTTGTTGTTTGTTCATATCGTCACTTTTGCATAGCCCATTTAACTGTAATGGATGGATGGATTATAAAACCATCTGCAGCTACTATTAATATCATTCTTCAGTGTGTGTATTTCCACAAGCGTTTGGTAACAGCTGTTTGAGCAAAACACTTTTTGATTTACTTCCTTTGTATCTAATTTTACAATACCATTTCCTTTTTTGTTTGTTTTAGGTAATATTTGTCTATCAGAAAATGTCAATCATAACATTTTAAGAAAGTCCTTTCCAAATGTCTAGTGAGGTATTTGAACTTAAAAAGAAAGTACTTAGTATACATTCCATGTCAGTAATTTAAAATCCACACAGTTTATTTTAGTGGTATTTCTGGCAATAGCTTATGAGAAGTTTGAGTGTTACTATAAAGCTCCCTTGTTTTACTTTAATTATATGTAAATGTGTTCTTCTGGCAAATCGAAGAAATTATTTACTGTAAAAGTTGTACTCAGCCTGTATTTATTGAAAGATTTAAAAATACTGTTGTATTTTAATGACTTCCTTCAATGGTCACATAGTGTGCTTAGTCCTTGATTACTGCTTGATGTGTGATACTTATATCTAGGTAGTAGAAAAGCTTTCTAATTAAATAAGAGATTATACAACTTAAAACATATATAGCTTTTAACAATTAGAAATTATTGCTGCAGATTATACATCCATGAGAAGAAAAGGAAATATTTTGCCTGACGTGAATTCCTCTTCTGTTCTGCAGGAAATACCTTCAGTTAATGTTGTTAAAGCTTGGGATATGCAGGAAAAATCAGTGACTTATTTAAAAACAGCTGACTGAAAATAATGATGCTACTTACGTTTGGAGCAACAGAATATATTTGCCCTTTTTACATTCTAGAATGACTTTTGGTAATTTTCTTTGAAATGACTGATTTTCCAGACATTTGTGCTACAGTGGTGTCAATGAGCTTTTAACCAGAGGTAGGAGTCCAGAAGAGAAAAAAATGGGTTTCCTTGTAGTCTTCAGAACCACAGGACACAAGGAAAGAAAAAAACTCTGGAAGTTAAAATCTTTTCAGCAGCTACTTTGGTTCCACAAGCATCATTCCTGTTGTTTGACTGAAACAGGATTCCCATGCTCTAGTAGATGTCAAAGTGCTTGGTCACCATTAGGAGCAAGTGACAAAGATGTTTTATATTCTCTTTTACCAGGTTATATTTTTAGATATTTTAATCAATGTATTTTCTGTTTATACTGTAGTAAGGAATAATACAAAAGTTTCAATTAAAAACCTTCATCATTTGGTGATGATTATGCAAGCTAAATTAGTTCTTGGTGTTACAAACCAAACTGATTGTGAGTGAAGCATTTAGTAATAGGAGATAAAGTGAATCCCGTCATTTCTCGGCTCTATAGGGAGGTTTGGCAGGTCTGCCAATAGAGTTATTGATCCTTCTTCCTTTGTGTCTCGCCACTTGGTCAGGCTATTATTTACAGATTATCTGTTGTTCATAGTATTTTTTTTTGGCATTTAGGAATTTATAAAAAGTTCACTGCTTTGAAAATTCTTCCTCTGGAAATGCAAGAAATGTGGCAAGATCACTTTCTGAATAGGCTTTGCAAGTATGTCTTTAGTGCAGAACTGTGCATCTTCTAGCCTGCGATCTAAGGTAAACCATATCTTTGGAGATAAACTCTTTTTTAAGTATATGATGCCTTTAATGGAGATTCTGTTTTGAGAGCAGAATATAACACCAAGTGTGTGTTCTTTGAAAATGTATGTGATGATGGCATTGCTGGGTTCATTTCCCATTATAGGCTTCTATGTTATCTTGACAGCTGGATTTTTCTTCTGCTACCTTCAGCGTGCTCACTGGGTAAGATTAATTCTAAGTCAATCTTAGTGATGTGGGTGTACAAATCCAAAAAAACCTCCAAACAAATAGGACATTTCTGTGATAGGTCAGTGATTTCCAAAATTAATACTGTGGGCTGTACATTCTGGTAAGTAACTGGTTTAAATGGCAGCACTACAAACAGTTTGGGGAGGAAGAGAATGCTGTTTTACAGCCGATTTTTGTAGGATACAGCCATGACTCTGATAGGCATTGTACTGCCTCAGCTGTGGAAACTGCCCCTGCTGTTTTTCCATTGCCATTGGTAATAAAGCTTCTGGATTTAGTACTTTTTTTTTTTTTTAATGCTAGTCAAAAGACAAAAGAATGCAAGTCCTTCCTCTGAAGCTGCATCGTCTGTTTTCACCATAGGAGAGCTTGTATCTCTCTGAACCAAACAACTGTTGTGGCAGGATACCTTGTTGAATGTACTATCAGATGTTGCCACTTTTCTTACCATAATAATCATAGCTACAGCTAGTGAACAACACCACTGAAGCAAGAGTTGATTGATTTTCTAAATGTGACTTTATAGCATTCTTGTATTAGATGCTAACTTGTAGTGCTTCTTCTAGCTTGACCTGAATTTCTTGGGGATTTACAGATGTATTATATTAAGGTACCAGGCAGACTACATTAAAATGAAATACAAGTCTAGCTTTTTTTTGACAGGTGAAGTGCTTAACAGTTCTATTTTCTAGTCCTATCATTTGAAAGGATCAAAAGAAGCTTGATAGCCTGAAATTTAGCACTATGTTGCTTTGAGGATAAAGTCATCTGTTTTCATGTTACCAAAATCCAACTAACCTATGACAAAACAAGAGAGAATAAGTCCAAGTTTTTTGTACAGAACATACAGAAGGGACGAAGGATTGTTGAAACGTTATTTGAATTTAAATGTGCTTAAGTAATTGATAGCTGTTTATCAATATAAATAAAACATACAAAAAAAGAATTAATTTGCTCCAATACTTGCAGCAGCAGTCTAATTGTAGAAAAGGAGGTGCATTTCTGGAGTAAAAGATAACAGCTTGAAAATGCTGTCTTGGCTAGCTTTGGCTTTACGTAGCTAAAATGCTAAGCTCCTCCAAAGACAACCTTTGATGACCCATATGCTAATACTTTCTGGCCAGCATTACTTCTGATTACAAAGGAATTTAATAACCTTCCTTGGCAGACATTGCCATCTTCTCATGTCACCAGTGATCTCTACCAGCAGTTCTGAGTGGGTGGGTTCACGGGAGTCCCGCGCATTTTTGCACCGTTCGGCAAAGATCTGCCCTGCGTGGTTTCATTTGGAGTGCGTTTTTGTGAATATGACGTGATTACTTGCCTCACCAAATTTCAAGGACGATGTAAGACTCAATACCGCAGTTGGTGAAGAGTTTTATTTTGTTCGCTAGCAGTGCCTTCCGCGTGACAGCTGCTCAAAGGGTTGTGGAAACAGATGCCTAGACACATATGAGAATTTCTCTCTCTGTAGTCATACTTTAATCTTCTGGCAAGATTAATTCACGGTTTATAGTTCGTTGTTCCTGCTATATGCCTATAACCTCTTGTTAATACTCTTATATCATTGCTGTTTTAAGAAAAGGCTTTTCTGAAATGTAGGCTACATTTATGTTTTTGCTATGCTGTGATATCTCCGTTAATACATTTGGGATCTACCTTCTCAAAAGCATATATTCAAGAACTACTTTTTTGTGTGTAGTTAACAGAATTGTGAATGTCAAAATTCTCAGAGGCAGCACTTAGTTTAAAAACCAAAAAAACCCTCCCCTCCCCCCCCAACAAAAGCTCCTTATTTAGGGAATTTAAACTAGTCATCTGCAAACATTTCCAAAATATTTCTTCATCTACCACAGCAATCCCTATAAGATACATTACAGAAAAGGGAGCGGGCTAAAGAATTGAACTGAGAGTCTGATTTTGAAGGGTAAGAGGAACTCCCTGCTGAACTGGCTTGCCTGGTTTTGTTTTTCAGAACATTTTTAATATGAAGAACATGTGAACGCTAGGTCATGGTTTATGAGAAGTCACTTGATACTTTCTTTCCATGAAACGCTTGAAAGGTTTTGCCAGAGTATCACTTGCTCTGTGCACTCGAAGGTGTTTTTGAAGTTATTCTTTATGCCACAGCTTAACGTTTACCTTGAGTGCTTCCAGTAGGTGATGAAGATGTTACTTTTGGGGGAATATGTTTTTCTGTGAGATTCAGTTTTGAAGTAACATCAAGGAGACATTAAGGGAATCTGTATTAAATCTGGAGAGTTGTACAAATTGTTTGCAGTCTCCTGGAGTCTACTGGATATAATTTTTTGTGACCGAGACTCAAAGTCCCTTCCTGTTTCTCAACTAAGCTTCACACTTAATAAGTGCAGATTGACCAGCATTTGACATAAATGTTACCATTCTCTTTCGCTTCATCTCCAGATTTTATTAAATGCAGGTGCAAGGCTGAGTAATAACTTTAGCACTCTGTTCCCACACAACGAACCCGCATGTCGCTTATGAGACATTTGATGTCTGATGCGGTTTCCTGTCTGTTTGTGGGAAATGTTTTCTTTAGGAATTAGTGTCTTATGCAGAACCAGCTGAGCTCCAATATCTGCCGCAGGTTGCAATCTGTTGTCCAGCACTAGAAATCTGATCTCTCTGTTAAGTGCTGCTTCTGAGTAAATACTTTAAATGGCAGACTCTTTAAGAACAGAATTCATACCTACTTGGGTAATACATTCTCTACTCTTTCCCTTTCATAATTTTCTAGCTGTTCCCCCATAATCTGCAATCTTTCAAATCTGATAGGATGCCTCTTGCATTTTATTGGGACTTCCGTGAATTATTTTTGAAGAGCAAATTAAAGATCATCAGATCAAATGAATGAAAGCTCAGATAGGTACTGCGTTTTTAAGCATGTGGAAATTAATTTAGCCTACAGTGCTTTACGTAATTTCGTATGAACATTTAATATTTTTGATACATGAATGACAAATCTTTGCCTAGTGTATTTTGTCTTGGAAGCATGTGTATGGCAGAGAATTGTCTTAATATTTTTTCAATGAATTAGAAATATTTCTACTAAACCTGGCTACCCTCAGTGTACTTTTCACTAGACTAAAAAGGTTTATTTGTCCTATTTGAACTTTTGCCACATTCTCTGAGCCTGTTTCCAATAATGGTTCATTTTTATGCAAGGTGGAAAGAGATCTTGTAATTGCAGTTAATGAGTCTGGTTTTGGCTCCTGAATATAGAATTAAATTAAAGTCTTCGTTTTAACATCTTCACTACCTTTTACTTATTTTATATTTAACTGCCTGCTGTAGGCTTTTTGCAGTTCAATGTAGGAAACAGCATCAGTGCACAGAAATATTTCAAAAAATAGTCATGCCTGAGCCTTACTTGTAGTTTCTCCACCTTAAGTTTGGGACAAGAAATTCTTTACTAGCATTAAAATTCTTTTCCTTAGTAAAGTAGTACTTCAAATTGTTACACAGCACACTTTTTAATATGAACTTTTTCCTAGAAAGTCATAGTTCAGTTTCCCTCTCTCTGATGAATTTGCAGAATGTATCTTGAGAGCAAACATAACATCAGGAGCTTCTTGTCTGTGAGAAAACAGGTTTAGAGGTGAGATTTACACACCCCCCCCCCCCCCCCCCCCCCCCCCCGTTTTTAACTGATTCTAGGAATGAAGACAATTGACCTTTTGGCCCAAACTGTGAATATTGTATTCCTGGTTTTGACAAATTTTGCTGAAGGTTGCAATATTTCACACTTTATGTGTGTACACACACACACACTTATACATATATATATGTATAAACAGAATACATCTGTATGTTTGTGTTGCTCTAACTGTATAATATGCCAAAACAGAACATGGAAATTAGCACATTGAATAACTGTACCTGAATTTGCATGTGTTATACGCCAACAGTAGTCTAAATTGTGATCAAAATATCCTGTACCTTTGCAACTGTTTGTCATTTCACAGCCTGCTCAAATGGCTTACATTTAGTCAGTCCAATCCCAGATGTTCTGTCTTTAACCAATGGAGTAATTTGATCTATTTCTGTTATCATGTCATAAATTTTAATTAAAAAAAAAAACAAACAAAAGAGAGTTTTAAAAATATTTCCAATTCTGCATATAATGAGAGTTGCTTTAAATATTCTGCATTGAAAATATGATCCAAATAATTGACTTATAATTGAACAGCAGATCACTTTTTTCTACCTGCAGTGCGACCCAATTGTTCATGTTTTTATAATAATATACATTACAGGAATAATTATGAATTACAGAAAAGTGCTTTATTATTTGTACTTCTATTGAGGGTTTATTACTTTGCTCAAGATCTGTAATAGTTTGTTCATAAAGCATCATCTTTGATTTTCAGTGTATAATTACATTAGTGCTTTCCCGTTGTTTTAAATGCTTCAGTACTTTTAAACTTTTTGTAACTAAATTTAGGTTTTTGTATAAACTGAGTACTTCCAAACTCCTATGCTCCTATTCGAAACTCTTAACAAAACTGTTACAGCATTATAGCCAAAACTGCAATTAAACACTTTTATGTGATGTTTATAAAAGGTGACCCCATTCTGCTGGTACCCTGGTAGTTCGTGACAGGTACAATGTATGCAGTCTAGGAAAGGGGCCAAACCAGCGTTTGTCTTCTACTTCAAGTTTACAGGCTTTTATACCAGTATAGCTTTGTTGTGTTCTAGACTTATTATTAAACCTTAAATTTTATTTAAAGCCATTAACCCTTTACACAAATGTTTTGGCTGTGTTTGGTCATTTGTGGATTATTGCTTATTTTTCTCATAGACAGATCTAAAAAATTCTACTTAATAGATTTTCTTCTCTGGATAAAATAGTATTTATGCAACTGGATATGTTGCTTGTCCATCATAACTGTTTGCATAGTTTTGATAAACAAAATCTGTCTTCCTACTGTGTTTGTTAGTCCTTTTAATACTTTGAGAAGCTGAATTTTAAAAAGACAAATTTATTTATTTTTTCAAAGTAATTGTAGCTATATAACTTGTTGCTGGAAGAGTTACTGTAGCGTCTCCCAGCAAAGAACACGGCCTGGATGTGCTGTGTTTTATTACACTACCTGTGAGTATGAAATGAAGGAGACTGTGGAATAGCTGGGGCTTGATTTGAATACACTCCGGGAAGAGGGTAGAATAGCTTGAGAAAGCTGTGATGATGAATTTAATACTGAAATATCTGAGGGGAAGATTTGGCCATGGATCACTATCCCAGAACAGTTTTCAAACACTGCCTTTACCTAAGATTCTGTGGGTTCAGTAGTGGCTGTGGATGCAAAGTTGAAGGCTTACAGTGATGAATGTTGTCAGTTAGCAGTCAGCTGCTTTTATGAAATCTTGCCTTGTCGTGGCTTTTTAACTAACCTGTTAGGTCTTGGATGAAATGATGGGATCGCACAGGTTTGGTAGTGTCACGCTTTCTCCTGTTAGGTGTTTCATATCCATGAGAGGGCACTGTAGCATGTATTACAGATGTGGAGGAGAGGTGCATGGAGAGGCTAAGAGAAGCAGTATGTCTTTAAAGACATAGCTGAAGATAAATCTGCTAAGTAGCTTATGCTATTGAATTCCAAAACCAAGGCAAGCTTCTTTTATTTCTTTAGAATTATGAACAAGTGTAAGTATGCAGAGACTTCACAGTAATTTAATACTAATGCACACTATGCAACAATTAATAAAAGAAGATAATACAAGTTTGAAATATTTCATGTTTTGTATTGCTGGACACTGAAATTATTTAGGCACATATATTTAACTGGTTTATCTTAACATGTCAAGATTAGGAGTGGTTTACATTTATTGGAATGAAAGTGAAACAAATGCATCAAATGCCCCCCCCCCCCCCTTTTTTTTTTCCTAGCTCACTGACAGGTGGAATAAAATAGTGATTTTCACTTTCCCTTGTTCTTTCTGAATCCAGGCAAACAATGTATTTTTGCATTTTAGCAAAAGCTAAAAGTCTGACACTGTAAGTTTAAGTTATAGCAGCAGCTGCAGAACTAGTTTTTCTACATGGGCAAATTAAACCTAATAACATGCCCCCGACCCCTGAGGGGCTGCCATAGCAGCACCAGGCACAAGCAGTTTCCATACTGTGGAGCCTGAAAGAGTTCTGCTGAGGTGCAACTGAAGCCAGTACCAGGTTTTTTTTTTCCTGGTGATTTCCTATATCAGCTCTCCAGAGAGTATGTTAAAGTGCTGAAGCTTAAAGGCTTCTATGTTTTTGAGAGTTGGGAGGCTATCTAACATCAGAGTGTTATTTGTGCACCAACCCAACTGTTTCAATTACCAATTTATCGCTGGGGAGCAGTAATGGATTTTTAAACCTTGAAGATAGATCCGAGCTCTTACTGTCTAAAAGAAAATTCGCGATTCCATTAGGAAGATAGTGTAGATGCTGAAAGGGTACAGGATTTAACCCTACTGTTTTGGGTAGCATTTATTAATACGCTTTTATAAATCCTATTAGAGCTGCAATATTACCCATTCTGCTCTACACTGTAGCATGAAACTGAAATCTGTGTAAAAATACTGGAAATTGTGTTATTACTCCTATTAGTTTAATGTAGTAAAATTACCTTATCCCTACCCTCAGACTCACAGTCCTTTGGCAGACTTAGTAAACTGTCATGAAAGCCCAAGAATCACATTATCGTCTCTCGAGAGGTGAAACACAATATCTGCGTTTGTAGTGCATGGTGCCACTCTCGCTCTCTTCCACAACGCACCTAGACAGCCAGTTAATTTTCTGCATGTGCTTATATTAATTTGGGCAGAGCAGGAAGTATTTAAGGTAATTGAAAAATCTGAAATATTATGTTACTGCGTATCAGTGTAATGGGATATTATTTTGGTATTTCTTTTTATAAAATAGCTAATTTGCATTAACTGCAATTAGGAAATGTATTCTTCTAGAGCTGTTTTTCTGACCCCGAGTACTACAAATTCACAGCCTGTTTCAAAGGTGTCTAACATATGCCAGTCAGAGGAGTTTCACGCATTGTTTCGAAATTGGAATTTTATCATCCCAGATGGAGTGATCAGGACAAGGTAGTTGCATTTCCACCCGGCACAGTGTGCGTCTCACAGCTGGGACCACCACCACCTCACGCCGCCCCAGGCTGGGGGGGTGCCCAGAAGGGTATGGGGCTGCTTCCAGGTTTCCCCTGCATGGGTGACTGGGGACGATGGTGGGAGCCGTTGGAGGAGCGCAGCGTAGGCAATGCCTGCCTTGCTGCGTGGGCATGCTCAGGGGCTTTGTTCAGTCACCTTCTTGTAGGTCTGAACTTCTTCTTTTTGCTGCTGCTTCTTTCTTAATTCTAGGTATAGTTTAGTGAGGGTTGGAGAGGTGGGTTTTCATTTATTTTGTGGTTTTTTTTTGTTTTTATTTCTTTAAAATAGAATCCTCATATCAGTTTTCCTTTTGATTTCTGTGGACTGTTATTACATTGGGAATATGGAGGAACAGCTGACCGTGACTGGCTTGCTGTAAGAGCTGGATTTCTGTATTGCCTGCCATATAGCTCTTTTGAGCAGGGATACCCAAGAGATGTTTTGTTAGTGCTGCTGCAGGGCTTTTTAAATTATAAGACAGTGTTCTCAGGAATGCTGATGAATTTCATGACAACTTCAGTAAATCAGACAAGACATTTTCAGCTGTTCTTTTAAATTTAATGCCTTATTCTTTGTGGGGTTTGGGCATACAAAGGACTCTTTTAAAGGGAAAGATGTGACTGCAGTTCCACAATTCACAACATTAACAAAAAATTTGAAGGCTTTGTATCGCTGCTTAATACATTTTAAGAAAGTAGATTAGAATGGTTTACGAAGCTATCGGTAATGTCAGTAATGTCAGTAAAATCAGCGTGTCAGTAATTAAGGGAAGGGAAGTAGGATGAATTCTTCAATATGTCTCTAATGCTCATCATGGGTCACTTTGTCTAGTGTGTCATCTAGAACTTCAGCTTCAGAGCAGGCTGTTGACAACAGTTCATGTGTAGAGCCATGTGGCTTAGCAGTACTTGCCCGAGAGGAAATAAAAAAGGTGAAGGATATTTTGTGTTTGTTTATTTTCATTTTAAGCATGAAGGGATTTAATGTCATAACTGCTTTATTCTGGTTAAAAGAAAATGGAGTGAGTGCCCCTAATAGTACTTTGGGAATTTATGGTATGGTGTTGAAACCAAGATCGTGACAAGCAGCACTTCACACCATGTCTGTGGAAGCAGTTATGTTTTCAAAAAGGATGTTATGCGGAAGGTCACATCTTTGCCTTCCATCAAGATTCTTGTACAATGCAGGTTGTCATTTGTATTTTTAGAATTAGTATAAACTGTTGACTGTCCTTAGAGTGTGATGGCTGCTTTAAAAATTATTACTTCAGTTCCTATTTTAGAAACAATTTTGTCCATAGTTGCAGACTCCCTGAATGATACTACCCAGATATCATATAGTTCATGTGTATACTTCCAGCTGGTTGAGCTGGAAGTATTTCATAATGCTATACAACAGGTTTATTTCACACAAATAATCTTGTTTACCTGTTGTGGTCTGCTGTGTATGTGCTCATTGCAGCTGATGGTTAGGAGATATTGGTAAAATAATTTCCTGGGTTCAGTATCATATCCAGTCTGTTATGCTACATAATGAAATCACTAATTTCCCCCAGTTAAATAGCTTCGTAAAAATTTTGATGAAAATTAAAACAAAAAACCCCTAGGGATGAAATCATGTCTCCATCAACCAAAATTTCACTTCAGTTATTCAAATCTGAGTTCTACACCCATGTCTAGACTGGATAAGCGTGCTATTTTTGCAGATGCCAGTGAAACCCCTTTGTTCTCATTGGTTTTTGGGGGAGATATATCAATTCTTTGCATCTTTGAAAAATAGTCCAGTTTGATTTCTAGACCTTGAATGTTGATACCAAATTCTGACCAGTTTAGAGTGTCTGGCAGAGAGGCTTTGATTCAGTGGGTAAGTTTCTTGCTGTCAGAAGGCTGTGGAGAGCTTTCAGTTCCCGAGTCCGAATTCAGGAGGTACTTTCCAACTATAATACAATTTAGACCTACTTACTTATACCACTGTTATAGGATATATAATGGACTCTATATTACTGGAAAATTAAATGTAGCATGGGATAGTTCTTCTATCCACCTTATTCACCCTTTCCTGTCCTATATGATCATCATAACTTCTGCTTTAATGTACTGCAATGTATTCATGTGTGGTAACAGTTCTATTTCTGTGTTAGATACGTAGATTCTATATTTAGAAAAGTCTTTCAGGGTGCCTACTGCACATCTACAGTTTACATATAATAAAACAGCTTTTCTGAGATAACCATTTAATTAAGCTTAGGAATTTCTTAGTCCAACTAACAAATATATGCCCCTTTCCTTTTCTTTGTATTCTAGCAAAATGATTGAGAAAATATTTTCCCACAAAAATGCTATAGAATAATTTGGTATGGGTTTTCCCATCTTTCCCTTGTCAAATTGCTTGATTTCTTAAATGTGAGGAATAATTACATGCTTATGCTGAGTATCAAAAGCCCTTTTTATTCAAGTGAAATAAATTTCCTTTTTGCTTCTGCTAGAAAGTGGAAGGAAGTTAAGCTGACAGTGGTCACCATGCACTCTGAATTTACCTGTAGTTCTGTATCATGATTTCTGAGATTAACATGTTGATTCAGCATGATTATAGAGTGCTGTAGGTGTTTCTTGAATTTGGCTATTCCTCTATATGCCAAGACAGTTTCATTTTTTGTTTGATCCACTTATAGGCTATTGGAGATCGTAAGATCTCTAGTTCAGTATTCTGCTAATTGTAACTATGGTCTGCTTTTTGCTCTGCCACCTGATTTTATTCTGCATCCATTGCAATGGTAGTGTTGCGCTCCTGTTCTGCTGTGATGTATGATGTGCTGGGGTGCTTATCTGAGATCACCGTTATCCTTTAGCTTTAGCACAACACCATTCTTTTCTTTTAAAAAAAAAGAGAAAGAAAGAAAGAAAACAATGCCAACAACTGAAAATCAGGTGAAATGGATTTTCAACAGAAATGTTCTACCTCTATCAAGATATTTGAGGGCATTTTTTCTAGGTGTTCCTAGGCTCTGCATTAGTGCAGACGGTCCTGCAGAGCCCTGGGATTTAGCAGCAACAGCAAATTGAAACTGCTGTATGGGCTGGCAGAAGTGAAGCCATGAGACTGCCAGTGAAGTGCCATGTGCTGTGAGTTCGGAGGTCCTGCCATCACCCAGTGGTGGCTCCAACAGCTGAAGTGATGCAGAGGACAAAAGCATTACATCTCCTTGCCGTGAGAGGGTAGCTGAATTGACTTAGGTATGAATTGAACAGCAGTTCACTCTTTGAGGAAAACCCCAGACAGTGAACATAACCCCAAAACCTCAAGCAAACCTGAATACAGGAGAGGACTTCTTTGTTTACTGCATTTTTTTTTTTTTTTTGCAAGAATAAACCCAAAATATTCCTTAACTGATTTTCAAGGATATAATTTCTGGTGTATTTATTTTTTTTTTAATACTTGGTTCTTCCTGATTTATTTGAATCTGTGTCATGGTCTTTGCATTAACATTTGCCAAGTAGAATACAGCTAGGAAGGACTGTTGTAACCAAATATCTGATAAATAAGAATCATTTAGAGTGGAACAAAACCTAAATTCCTATCTGTAGGCAGAAAATATTCATCCCCTTTAATCTGGTGATAAGGGAATCTATTCTTGAACGGGAAGGCTAATACCCTAAAAGAGGATATCTCAGTGTTTGCTTCTCTTATTGGCTTGAATGGATGATCTGTATTTTTTTTCTAGTTTGATTGCTATATGTAAGATTCTTTGTTTGAAGCCTTCTTTTATTGCTTATAATGACATGTCAGAGTTTAACTAGCTCTTCAGTTAACTGTAATACCAGAAATAATGATCAGCTTAAGTCAGACATAAATTCTGTGAAGTCTAATTTTACGTTTGGTTCTAGTGTTTCTTTTTAACTCAAAGTATGCCTGTCCATAAACACTAATTTCAGCTTACTAATGATGTAAAAACCTATGGAGTCAATCAATAAACACAGGGAGTTAATCAATATAAAACCATGGCAGTTGATCTGTTCTAAAAATATTTCCAAAGTCATCACTTATACCTGAATTTGCGTGATTTCATTTTTTTTCTGGGCTAGCAGTAAAGCAGAGAAAAGGGTAACTTACAATCCGTGCTGCAACAGTAGTAATAGCTCACTTTTACAGTGAGTCTCAGTGTAAAAAAGGTACATAGATTTGATCAAAAGAACCAAATGCGAGTGTATGCAGGATGGGTAGGAAGCAATCTAATACAGGCGTTCTCCAGAGTGGCTCATGCTTTCGTTGTAGCAAGAAGTACTTGGCACTGGTTAAAGCTCTGACTGTTTCTAGGGTTTTGACGTGCTGTAAAATAATAGATTTGTAACGTGTATGAGCTCCTAGGTCAACCTTGGCAGTTCATAAAAGCCAGCTGCTGACAACTTGTACCTTGTGCTTGTGCCTCATTGGCACGCATTGTATGACACTAACTCTTAAATTCATGAGCCCATGTTTTGTTTTGTTCCGTTTTTCCAGAGGGCCTTTGTCTCGTTAAATGCATTAGGATAAACAGTGCTTAGATTTAAAAAGGAACTAAAAACTCTTTCTATTTTTTGCCCTTTTTACATGACAGTATTTTAAAATTAAAAAGCTTAGCAATATAGCTCAGACATTTTTAAAGTCCAAACTTAATGACAATGTCAAGATCAAAACACATCTAGTTTTTACCTTTAACTGATTTCAACATGTATCATAATATATTTTGTTGCATCTGGGAGCTTACAGTAGAAAGGGAGACATTATGAATTATGAGCTCAGTTCATTGCATTGACTTCTGAAAGACAAATTGCATTTCACTGTGGTCAATTTGCAGTATAAAAGTATTAAGTGGATCTTCGATACAATGATTTTTCAGCTGTTATGACAACAAAACTATTTTAGTGTTAACTCAGACCCAGATCTAGCTTAGAAATTAAAGACGTCATGGGGAAGGCAAAACGGGCTTGACTGGGCACCAGATACCCTTCTGTAGATTTCTGTAAGCTTTATTGCAATTTCTGCTCGCAGTTGATAAGGCAGGAGGTGATTTATTGCTGATTTTTCTTGAGGAGCAGATGGAAAGCACCAGCAGTAATCAGAACGGGTTGAGCAGAGAACATTTACATGCTTATGGCACCTTGTACTGCATTTCCGTGTGGCTGTAGAGGTGGTCTTAAGACCTGCAGGCTTTGACAGCTTATTCCTTCCCACATGTTTACAGTGAAGAAACCATAGGAAGCTGCTGAGACCTGCTGCTCTTCCATGGAGAGCTGGGGACAGCTGAGGAGGCTCCAAGCACATGTGTGTTCATTACTGGTCTCTACTGACCTCCTAGTTTGGATGCTGCTTTTGGTCTACCCGCCTGACTGGATTCATGACGGGCTTCAATCTCTCATGCTATTAATAGAACACACCCCTCTATTAGTAAACTGCAATAATCTTAAAGAAGAGGTGGCATCTAGGGGGGCATGAAGTACATCGTATTTTGGAGTTGTTATTCTCTCCTTTGTTTCTGTTCCCCACCATCCTCCTCTGTCATGTATCCCTGCATTTTCTTTAAAGCATGACACTTCTGCTTTGTGATGCAGAAATAAGAGAAACAGGCAGAAAGGGGATCAAAAATTTTAAAATCCAAAGCAAAATAGTTGAGGGGTTTTAAAAAATAAATCTGAATAATTTTACAAGGAAATTAATGTTTATGTTATTTCCCATGGGTTACATTTTCCACTTGGTAAGGAACATGAAAAATAAATGTAATTTGTAGAATTAGATTGGCAGTAGTAGAGTATAGTAAACTGCACTTCAGGCCTGATTATTCACGTGTACGTAAAGTTGTTCTCATTTGGAGCTTAAGGGTTAAAACTGTAGTTTCATAACCAGCTATCTGATAACAGCTTAGCATGTAAACAACAGGAGCCAAAAATCTGGATGATTGATTTAGTACCTGATCACATTACATTTGTTACAACTTTCCTAAAAAATAAATTCCATGCTGGCAAGAGGTGCCAGATTGACATCTCTGGAATCTTACTTATCTACCGAAAGAGAACATTTCTGACAGTAGGAGTTTGAAATCTCTCTTACTGCCCCAAAACTCAGCCTAGTAGGATTCAGTGCAGAATATAAGGATGCAATTTTGTCCTCAAACCGTTTAAGACTTGGTTTCTCTGCAGAGGTTGGCAAGCTCTTGCACTGCATAGGGAAGGCATGGCTCCATGAAAGGTGCTGAAGTCGTGTGATGGAAGAGCCCCAGATTATTCTGGTGCACATGGTTGCTGACTGTGGAGCAGAGTAAGAGACCATCTAGGAGCTGCGCCTGCATCCCGACCCATGCTGCCTTCCCCAGCCCGTGCAGAAATGGACCATTCGGCTTCTCCTTTGCAGAGGGATTCCCCATGCAGTATCGTCAGGGGGATACTGGGGAGGGTGGGGGAGAACGGGTGGGGAACAGCATAAAGGAGAGGAGTCACCTATCATTTTCCGGCGCACACTGACACTTTTGTGCTTTTAGTGTAGAGAGGAGGGCAAAATCCTCCTGTAGATGGCTCACTGCAACCTTTGCTGGACTTGCCTTGGTTTTAAGAATAAGCATTTGTATTCTTATGTGTAGGTATGAGAATGTGTGTAACCTCTTTCTTAAGCTAGTGTATTTTTAACATCATAGTTTCTTTAATGATGGAAAAGCATTAGCAATTTTGGCCCAGAATCTTTGGCTTGTTTTTCTGTCTTCTAGTGGTTTACTTCAGGATTATGTTTTTTACTCAGACTCTTGAACTTCCGTTTTGTGTGCACCTTGTTCGCTATACTTTCATCCTGGACAGCACGATAGCCTCTGAGGGTGGTACGCTGTAAATATGAATTGCGGCAGTGCAGTCCGTGATATAGGTGGCTCCTGATCCATCAGCGTTATTGTAGATGAAGAGTGTTTTCAAAGAGTGCTGAGAGATTGTCTTGACTTGATGGGTGTCTGTGGAGCAACCGGGAGTTGTGCTTTGAGCAGCCTGTGCCTCTGCATAGGCTGCTGCTGTACTTTTGGAGCTGAGCCGTGGCTTTGAGTTTTATATCCCATCCAAGCAGGATAATACAGAAAAGTGAAGGAAGGAAATAACATTTCCATTGGTGATTTTATCTGAGCAGCTAAAGTTTGAAACAAGTTCAGAAGAGCCTTTAAGATTATACTTTTAACCGTGAATGACTGAGATGTGCAGATAATGTGGACTTCAGATAAAGCTCAGATGGGCTGAAATGTACTTAGTTCTGTGATAGTACTAGAGGAAATTGGTGAAAAATACTGTTTAGAACAGGATTAGATAAAACTCTGGAAATATATTAAAGTACTAATCTTAAATTGGCAGAATGGAATAGATGACTACTGCTGATAAGTTATTATTTACTGGATCTACGTATCTAATATGTGAAGAAAGTTTTATAAAACTTAATTTTGCATTTTCTCAGTGAGATTTTAAATGAATGGTAGTTTCTGCTGGAATAGGGTCTCATCAAGCACATCCCAGAATCCTCAGCATTTCAACCTGAGCTTTACTAGCACTGCTGTAGCGCCCAAGGTTATCTGTATTAAAAACTTGGTGTTTGGGGGAATAGAGAACCAGCAGATTTAAATCAGAAATTAGGTTTGTAATTTGGCTCCTATCAAGAAAAAATAATCCTTTTTTTTTTTTTTTTTTTTTCTGAAATGCTGGCTTTTCTATAAAGACCGTCTGTTTCTCCCAGAGCTATAGCAACTTCAAAGGGTTTGTCAGCATTAGCACAGCTTGGGTAGAAACAGCCAAGAGGATGTGGAATATTTGTACAGCCTTTCTAATTCCACAAGGGACTAAACACATTTGCTGTTTTATATCCAAATACAAGAGATGATGATATAAAATGAAAAGAAAGAATACAGAAGATACATTCTTCATGTGTTTTGCACTGAATATGTCAAAGCATTGCTAGTCATAATTGAATGTAAGTGCAAGACTGAATACAAGATTATTAGTTAAACTCAAGTTGAATGGAAGCCAATCAGACTATCTGGTTTTTTCAACTGTTTTTTGTAGCTGTTTTTAGTTTTACATTATAATTCAGCATGCTGTATTGTCATAATGTAATACAGAAATTGTTAAAGATGAGTATTGCTTGTAACATATTAGAATTCTATATATATAAATTTCAGGTTGAAATTTGTCTTGTTCACTTTCTTCCTGAGGAAGAATTTGTGAGCAATTCTGGGAACAAACCGGTAGAGAAAAATAACTGTTGAGACTTTAATGGCTCCATGGTAGGAGCATCTGGGAGTAGAAGAGTAAATTTTTCAGAGAAAGTGTCCTTGCTGAGGAGAAGCAATCTGAAGTGGTTCAATGAATAGTTTTTTCATCATATTCCACTCTTAAATTGGAATAATTCTCCCTCACTGTTAAAACGGTACAACTCTCAGCACAGCACTAGCTCGTGCAATTTCACTTTGCTATATGCAACTTTGCTTTTCGGTGAATTCTGCAAATACTTGGGAAATGCTATGGGGGAAAAAAATCAGTGCAAGCATAATGGCAGTGGAGAGTACCTCAGACTTCCAGCATAATCTTTAGAAAGCAAAGAAATGGCGGTTACTTGGGGGTGGTACTGGTTTGCCTGCTCACATTTCTACCCTTGTGCCAAGGGTTTATCTGCTAGTTTCAACATATTTGAAGAGGAACTCACTGCTCCAGGTAAAGGGAATTAAAACTGTGAGCATCTCTAGATACTCAGGCTGTTTACATTGCAGAAGGCAGTTGCATTGGAGAAGCCCGGACATTAACCATTTTGCTTAGAGAAGGAAATCTGAGCTCCACATGAAACTGGAACAGTAATAAGCAAAATGGAGTTCAGAAAACTCTAATTTTTCTCTCCCTCTTTCAGAAATAGTGGAGGAGAATTTATTTTGTATAGCATGAGGTCAAGAGTAAGATCATTCAGTGTCAGAACAAAAAACCCCAGTGTAGTCTTAACAGTTATTTAAATAGGTTTTTGAAAGGGAAAACACCATAGCAAGAATTTGTATATATTTTTTTACTGAATTCTGCTAAAGCTCATTGTAACTGGCATCCTTCTCAAATTTATGAACAGGGAAAAAAAATGAATCACTTTTCCAAAGCAAAAAAGGGAAAGTGATTGCCTTTTTTTTTTCCCCAGCCATTTTCAAGGGGATGCCTTGACTGTGCAAAAATCTGTTGTTCGTACAAGTAAATGTTTGAGCGCCGAGTCGTTTCATTTCTGGCCAGTGTTGTTAAATGTTGTTCTGTTATACTTAGGAGTGTTTTGTGTGATTTCTCCCTAAATAATGATTTCTCTATTTGTTGAGTGTGTTTTTATTTTTTGTGTGAAAGGAGAGAGATCTGGTTCAGCACATTAACTATTTTGTTGGGTTTGTCTGATGTAGTGCATCTGAGCTCCTTGCAGTCCATAAATATCCAAACTTGCAGCATGCGAGTGAGGTAGGAAAGTGGTATCTCCTCCTTTTTACGGGTAGGGGAGTGGGGCATGAAGAAATTGAGAACTAGCTCCCTAAAGGGATCCCGCTACCCAGATCCCATTGATTTCACAGGGAGATAGGCACTTAAATATCTTTCTGAAACTGGCCATCTGGCTTACGGAGGCACTCACAAGAGGTCCATGGTAGACTACTGTTACAAACCCTCAGTCTTCTAAATCTTAACCTATTTCCCTGACTGCTGCCTTGCCTTTCTTCTAGGGAAGCTGTAATGTTTTCCTTTCGTTTCATCTTTCTCAGAGACAAAGACAACAGGAAGGCTTTAGTGGTATCTCTAGCACAAGTAGGTGGTGGTGGTGGTGGGGAGTATGGGGGGAGCAAGGGGAAAGAAGCTATTTCATATTCCCATTTTAAGTTTATTTTAATTTTGACACCGTAATTAAACTGATAGTTTTCTGCTGAAGTCTGCAGAAACAGTCTGCCTGAATACTGCAGACCCATCTTTGACAGAGTTCATTTGACTTACGTGTCAGGGCAATGCTTTGCCAGTGGTTAATATACTTAGTATTTCTGTGACCATGAAGCAACCTTCTATAAATACATTACAGCAGTTGTACATGGCTGTCTGAAGAAATCTGTCTGTAAAGATTTATTTGCAAATATCCTTTTACCCTTTTTTTAACAAGCAGCTTTCAAAGGCTGTTTATATTTTGGGCAGAGCTGTGAGCTTTCTCTCAGGGCTACTCACATTTCAGAGAACAGGTGACTTGCATACTTTTTGTTGGTAAACTACATGTAAACTACATTGTCAGTCCAATATATATTTAGAGCAATCATAGTTGACCATATTGCTAACAATTTCCAATTCCTTTTAACATGCTTTGAATTTCTGGTTGGTGTTTGCGGTTTTTTGTTTGTTTGTTTGTTTTGCCTTTCTGTTGTTTGTTTTGGGTGGGTTTTTTTCCCACTTGGGTACCTCAGGAGTAATCTTGGTATGTTTAAACTGTTGTTTTCAAACAAAGCTTCTCTCTTTTTGCAGTCTTTTGTTGTATTTCATATGTATTCTCTGAAGGGAATAATTCACCTATATTCTCTTAAAATAATGATCACTAATTATTCCGTTAGTAGAAGAGAACACTCACAGATTGCTAACAAATGATACATGCAGGAACACAGAGGAAATCACAAAGCATCTTATCAGTCCAAGAAAATGAACTCCTCATCTCTTAGCTGATTGAACACTGAAGAACTGATTATTTTAGGATTGTTTTTTGTTTGTTTTAAATTCTGAATTATCTGGGTAGAAGCTTTTGGGAAGCAGCGTAACAATCTGCACTGTTTTGTGGCTCAGTGACAGAAAGAACTTGCCTTGTGGTGCCCATGGCTTAATTCCCTGTTGGAATCATCTGCTTGACTTTGTTGAAATTATGCCAGTAGATAATTTAGCCCCTGGTATTCCAGGAAACAGAAAAATGGATGCTGAAACCTGCTAATATAACTGGACTGTAACCAAATATCCCTTACTATGGGGGTGGGGGACAACAACATTTTTTTAAGGAGTGATGTGTCTAGCTCCAAGGTCAGGCAAAGTGTGTCTTTTAATATTTGTGTACCAGTCAAAACTTATTTCATAAAAGAATTAAGGTTATTTGAGCACTGTGTCATTTCGATAACAGTAAGTATTAGAAATCAATAAGCTGAACAACACAATTAAATAAAAATAAAAAAGAAGGTGCTAACACTGGAGCAAACTCGAAAAATGGCACTTCGTACAGTCACCTGAGAATTCAGATGCTTGCTGCAGGCTCCTCCAGCTCCAGAACTCTTGCTTTCCCCTTTTGTTGTCCAGCCGTACGTCGGTTTTCTTCCTTGCTCAGCCACTGACCTCTCTCAGATGGTGTTGGCTCCTTTCCATACTGTGATTAACTGCACTGCTTTTGATCTGATTACACACAAGTCACGTTCTACCCAGGAAATGTGGCAAGGTCTGTGGGGAAAATGCCATCTCTGTGCATGGCATGGGTGTCCAGGAAAAAGCCCTCTGTGGTCCCTTCCTCTTTCCAGTTACTGGGAACCCCGGGCCTGGTGTGGTGGGACTCCTCTTCTCCCTTACCCTTTATTGTGACGGTAGCAACAGAAGCCAAAATAGGCAGGAGCAGTCCAGTAGCCCTGGCAGTTTCTTCTCTGGATGGCAGTGATCCTTGTCGGCAGATGCCTCTGCCCGAGCGGTTTCAGTCAACTCTCAAGCCTGTTTTATAGCTCTTCTCCCTTTCTACGGTTTCAGAGGATGAGAGGCAGTGAGAACACAAACCACGTCTGAGAGTGTCACAAGGGCATAGGGTGCTCAGGCCATGTAGCAGCGTTCAGGAATGTAATCTTAAAGCAGAAGCACACATCGGTTCTGTGTATGCTAATACTAGCTGTGGTACAGTCAAGAGAGATCAGTATCGCAGAGATCGCCAGACTCTCAGTTTGTTCAGAATTGCTTTTGTTTCCTGTTCAGAGCTGGACTGCCTTATACTATGAAGATAATAATTGTTATCCTGCTATTTATACCATAGCTGAGATACCAATGCCTGATGGAAAACAGCACGCTGGCAGCACTAGATTTTAAGATGACTGTAATGGAAGTTATCGATGCCTTCAGAAACTTGGTAGGGAAAAACCAAATTTCTTTCTATCAAGAAAATTTTTCATTTGTAGACTATCAAAATACCCAAAATAGCATCAGCATTTTCACTATTCAAGTTTAGACTATGTGTAGCAAACATATTGATGAGTGTGTTAATAATACATAAAAAGTCCCCAAGTAGCCACCGACAACGTATACATCATAACGGTTTGGGCATTTTATAATTGCATTTCTGAATAGCACACAAATGCATATGGTAGAAAGGAATGGCTCACAAGGGCTTTATACAGAGAAGCATGAATAAGCTGTGTCTTTAAAAGCGTGCAAATAGTATATGGCCTGAAAAGATAAACCACAGTGGTGGAAAAAGTAATGTTCAAATATCTCTGGGCACAGCCTGTTCACAATAAATAAACCAATCCATCAAACTGGTTAATAGGTAACAAATCCCAGTGCTGGTAGACAAATCCAGGAGTCACCAAATTCTGTTTAGAACTTTGTTTTTACATGAGCGGGTCAGAGAGTTACTTATATATACCTGCATGAACAGGTTTAGAGCAAATCAGTCAGGCTGATGTTTTGTTCTATCCCTCAAGCACATATGCGCCTGGTTCCTTCTGTGCATTAACCTTGGAATATACTGTCAAAGTCCATTTGCAAGTGCTTTGCCTTTGTCTCCTTGAGATTGCATCCAATGCTTGATTGGTGAGCAAGTGCAAAACAAGGTGTGACATCCCTTCCTGACATCATAAGCAAATCTTGCATTTCTTGCATCAATGTACACTCATAGGATTATGGGGGTCCTCACATTATCTTGAGTCTGTAACCTGTCTTGTGTTTTTTTTACTGCTGTCTGTCGCATCTTTACCTGTCTGTTAGGTCAGTCATTCAGACTGTCAGTTCCTTGAAGCATGCACCACCATATTTTGTTGTGTGTGTATATATTTTTAGTGCAAAGGCACCTTGACCCAGCTGTGATCTGCAGTCTAGGTAGCTATTATGCAAATTTTAGCCTTTAATATCCTTGAAGAATTGCTTTTCAGTAATATTGATTGGCAGCAGTTATCTGTGATATAGTAGGTTTGCATCCTGAGAAAAGCAGGAGAGTAACACTTGAGACACATCCTTGAAAGCGACCTTTTGATTTGCGGAATACATGCAAACAGCAAATCCAGCACATCGCTGAAATGCAGCAATAAACATGCAGCTTCTTTGGAGGACTTGCCATCCCTGCCCTGCTCTTTGCTTGGCCAGGGCTGGAGTTCTGAAGTGCCCTGAAATTTATGTGGTTACTGCTATAGGCCTTATTTTAGCCTGTAGTGTATTTATATCTTAAATAGAAGTAAAATTTTGTTAAAGTTTTGGCGAAGAGATCTCAAAATCTAGAGGGAAGGATCTAACCTTAACTGGAGCCTAAATATCTCTTGATTTACTCAGTGCACTTCAAATCCTATAAAAGCATGTTTTCCCCTTGTACTTACTAGGGTCATCTTGCCCTGGCCTGTGCTGAGCTCCGTTACACCACTGCACAGCTTTCTAGTTCAATTTTTTTTTTTTCAAAGCTTGCATGCTGTACGACTGAGCTGTTGAAAAGAACAAAAGTGTTCTGAAACTGTTCAGGAGGTGAATCCAGACTGTGCCACTTTCCAGTGACTGCTTAGTTCAGCACAGTGTTTAACTTAGCCTCCAAGGGTTCCCCTGAGCCTCAAATCAGCATCAAACTGAAAAGCAGCATGGTCAGGATAGCAGACTATGTTTCCCACAGCTTCAGAACACTTATTTTCTTTTCATCTTATCCTCCAAGCAATTGAGTCTCTAAATTGGCATCACACTAGGTGACATGCTTAGGAGGGTATATCACTAATAGCATTAAATTGCTGATTTCTCTTAAAAGAAATACAAAATAAAAAGGAACCAGACAAAAATACAAAAGTTTTCTGATGTTCATGGAGCCTACAGATGAGAAGTGTGGAAATAACTGCTTGTACAATCATTATCAGCTTTGTCTTTCTTTCAACTACCACACTTCTTTGGAAGCAGTTAGAGCTTGCAGCTTCTTGAGAAATTGTTTATATTTTGTGGAAGCAAAAGGATGGAAACGGTCCAGTAGAAAGCCATTTAATGCAGTACTCCTGAACAGTGCCGTGAGGTTCAGTTTCAGCCCTTCTCATAGCTGTAGTTTCTCATAGAGACTTTAGTCCAGCTGCAGAGGGTGGACACAAGATCTTCTTTCAGAATTGTTATGTAGTCAGTCAGGACCTGGTGGAAGGCCAGGGCTTACGTAAAGTTGATAAGGGGGATTTAGACCGGAATGTGGAATGTCTAATCAAAATTATTGTCCTTGGGAAGTGAAACACATCCTGGAGACACATGTAAGCTAATTAAGATGTTTTGGGAACAACCTGAAGCTACTAGTAGAAGTGTGATAAGAAGCACCCTTGCATGCTGTCCTTATTAGAATACTAAAAGTCACACCCCTTGAGCTGGAGACCCTGGCCCAAGTGGAGACCCCTCACCTTTGGGCATGCGCAGAATATTAAAGTAATACTGTAGCTTTAAGAATAAGACGAGAAAATGTAGACCAATAGAAAACTGCTTTACTTAATTACTTCTGCATATGTATAACTAGACTGTATAAATACTGTACCTGTATGAATGAGCGGGGGGGCTAGCTTTGTGGAGCTACCACCTAGCACCCAGCCTTGCACAAAACTTGAAATAAACCACTATCTCGGCTCTGTGTGCGTAGTGGGTGTTGCACACCGGGTAGCGAACTCCGTTTGTGAGACAACAGTTAGGTGCAGAGACTGTCCTGGTCCGGACTCCAAGGACCCTATTTCATTTTCTTTTATAGAAGTGTTCAGTAGTTTAAGATTAGGATGTGACACTTTCTTTTGGCTTAACCTCAAACCCACATGTTTACCTCCGTTTCACCCACAGGGTCTTACTTCCCAGTTCTCTTTGCCATTCTTGTCTTCCCGTAGGGAACAGATGAGGATTGGTCTCAGCTGCACTTCAGGTGCATGACAATCTGGCACTGCAAGCTGAAATGAGGACCTTCTTCTAAGAGGGTTTTGCAGTCAAAGTGTTGGAAGAAGAATCGTAACCCACTGGAGATGGATTAAACTTGCTTGAGATAGTGTTCTTTGGAAAGAAAATTTGTCTGAAAGATGGAATATAACAAAATTTGTTTAAATAACTTAGAAACAATGGTGACTTAACAGTGATTAAAAAAATATTTCTGAAACAATTTTTTTCCCTGTTAGTTTTAGTGGGCTTTGGAAAAGCATCCATACGAATTAGGACCTCAGAAATTCTGAGTTCTCCTACACATTTGTTCCTCATACATCTGAATCTCAACTCTGAAGAATATTCCTACTACAATAGATATAAAATATATTTATATGTGGTCATTGTGTACTTCTGTATTCTTTTTGTCTTTTTTTTTTTTTGGCTACTTGCCAATATCTTATTGAGAATTACAGAACTACAGGCCTATCCATTCAGCCTCCCGTTGTGTTCCTCTATTAGATGTACACATTTTTCAGTACAGTAAAATCTTGACTTTTATTTTGCTATTTTACAAATGTGGTAATTTCTACTAGTCACAACACTCATGCAATGGTTTTGGTTAAAGTCTCCTGAGTTTCAAAATACAAGTAGCATTCTTGGGGAAGTAGCAAAATATAAGAAGCAGTTTCATGGGGAAGCCCCCACAAAAAGACTAAAATAATCCCATCTGACCTTTGCAACCTGAAAATCTATTACTTTTATGCTAATGTATGTGTATCTGAATCATCATTAAAATCAAACTAAGGCTGTCAAAATGAATAATCCAAATTATGTTTTAGTATCCTTTCATTGATTTCAGGGTTTTTTTTCCCCAGTGATATCTGTCATGGTTTTGAAAAGCGGTTGTACAGAGGGTTTTGTATTGGTATGAGTTGATACGATTCTGCAGCGTTTTCCTAATATTCCTCTTTTTTTCCCAGTACTCCTCTTTTTGTCAGTTACTTTGCTTATTGTGTGCTGTCACAGTAAAGGTACTCTATTCCTTGTATTTTGAGACACAACAGAAGATGCCCTGTGTGCAGACAGCTGCTTGTACTTTTGTAAACTTGATGGCAAGCATTTCACACTGTTTTTTCCTGCTGTGTCCGTTGCTGGCAATGAATTCAGTGCTGAGATAATCCAAGTTCGATTGCCAAAGTGCTTAATTTTATCTGGTATCCTAATTTTTAGTGTGTTTATCGCAGCCGTGCCAAGAAATGGATGTGACGGCACTTGGATTTGTCCAAATAATAAAAAGAGTCCATAAACATTTTTATTTGGCATATAGAAATAGAACTTTAAAAGAGGAGATGAATTGTGGTGAGCAAAAAAGATTCTTAATGTATGTTAGTTATTTTGTTAATGGCTTTGTACAGGAATAGAGGAGTTGCTTTGATACATGGGACTGAAGCATTCTTCCTCTGAATGAGAACAAATACATAAGAAAATGTAGCAAGCGTATATACTCTTCCATGTTCTAACACTTTGCAGCTCGGGGACTGTCAGAGCCAGAGGTGGTTTCTGTGTGTTTAGCACCTTTCAGAGGATTATTTTTTATCCTGTTGGTCTGTTCAGTCTCTCTTTGAACCCATGTAATCCTTAAGCATCCACAACGTTTCTTGGCCAGGAATTTCACCGGCTTAACTGTACATTGTATGAGGAACCATTTTCTTTCATTCAGTCTTGCTGCTTGCTTCCTTTGAAACCACCTAATACTTCTGTTGGAAGAAGCAGTGGAGAGTCAAACTTCTAGCACGCTATTTTAGGAAGGGAAAGCTTTCCTCATACTGTATCATAAGTTGCACCTTGGATACATGGGATGACAAGAGACCTAAATATCCTAATCATTTATAATTATAGATGTCCTCGCAATATCTCTATGATTTAGAGTGCTATTAAGTAGAAGCATAGAGAGGCAGGCCCTCAGATTTTAAGATGCCTAGAGATGCAGATAATCACGCAATAGGATTTTCAAAAGCAACCAATCGTCTAATTCTATCATCTTCTCATTTTGGTTTTCTAAATACTATCTGTCTTAATTGGCCATAAAGTATCTTGCTCAAAGTTGAACAGGTGTTCTGTATTGCAGCAGAAAGTGAATACCCACCTTTAGGATGTTGGAGTAGCATCCTCAATAGCGGATCATCCTTTGTCTTGAATATAGAAACAGTTTTTTGTTGGATTCTGTAGGAACAACACGGATCCCATTCCAGCTGAAAACAGAGTCCCGCATTTGTAGCCCTCGGGACTGCTTTCTCAGGGTACCTCCAGCATGCCTGAAGCAACATCTGTACCCTGCAATAGATAAGGAGCGCTCAGACACCACACTTCATTGCACTTCTCCATGCTCTTCCTCATTTGAACCGTGACTCGCTCTGCAGTCCCACCTAAGATGTCCTGCTGGCCGCTGCGAGCATGAAACAGCAAGAGGAGGAGCTGAGGTGCCCAGGTGCTCTTGACAGAGGAGGGAGGAACACGCAGCGTGCGTGCTGGGGAAAGTACCTTGGCATTGCTGCAGGGCCGGGGCATCACCTCGTGTCTGGAGCAGCAGGCTGTGCCTGGTCCTTGCTATTTGTTCAGCGCTGCGCCGTTAGGCGGGGAACAGGAACAGCTGGGGAACAGCGACTGGGCCACAGTGCTCCCGAGATAGTCATCCTTTTCAAACTTCAAATCCCCACAAATGCACAGTGGAGAGTGGCGGTGCATATGTCATTTTCTTTCTGTCCCTGATAGGTGAAGAAGCTGATATTGCTGGATTTTGATGCATCCAATTATTGTAAGATCCTGTAATAAAAAGGCTATCTCCTCGTATAAGACTGTGACATCAAATAAAATAACACTGGCGTGAGTCAGATCTAAGCTGTTGTAATCAAACAAAAAACTTCTGTACTTACGTTTAAATAAGATTCAATCTGGTATATATTTTGCAGTCCCTGTGAGTTTGTTTTATAATGAAAATTCTGTCAGTCCTTTGAGGAGTTTCCTTAAGAATCTGTCCAATTCTTATAATGGTGGTAACACTGATTTAAATGAAAACCAGAAAAATCGTAACTCGGCATATTACAGTGAGGCTAAAGATACCCTCTTTCTAATAGATAAAATCCTGATATATAATTGATACTCTTTTAATCTGAACCTTATTCTATGTATAGCTTATCTCTTCCACTAGTTCTGTAGGGACATCTCATTTTTAAAAATAATTTAAAAATGTCCAGGTATCTGTCCTATTTCTTAGGTAATCTGATCATTAAACATAATTACATGCTTGTATACCTTTTTGCCTAAGTTCACAAGGACTTAGACTCCTAAGTTACTTATGTGGCATAGAAGATATAATAATTATATATTCAGATCTCTTTATTCAAAATCATGTTTAAGTAGAAGCAACAGTAATGGATGTAGTTAAAATTGGGTGATAGTTTTAGTTGTTTTACAGCAGCTTGTAGCTGTCTATTCCTCTTCCAGTCTGAATAGTTCTGAGTTTTGTTTCTGAAGTATTTTAAATGTAAGTGGCTCATCTGCTTTCTGTTTTGAGCAGAAAAGCAATAGATAGGCCGTTTTTAAAAAAATCTTGCACTTTCATATGAGTCCTAGCAGAGGCCATTATATTTTTGACATATAAAGTTGTTATGAGGTCAAAATAGCACTTACTGAAGACATTGTCTTTGAGTTGTCTTGCCGCAATACTGACTGTTGTATAAATGTTTTGAAAATCGTGTTATACTAAAGAAGTTTCACATGTAAGAGGCACAAAAAACTTGTTTGAGATTGCATAGGTAAATGGCTACTCCAGGTAGAATGAATCCAGGCCTAACTTGCTGATGCATGCAAGGACACTCTCAGCATAGAAAGGAGGGGGTACACTAAGAATTCACAAGGAAGGAATAATTAGGAAATGATCTACCAGGGATAGTGCATCATATACGGAGCCTAGATTTCATAGATTCTTAATTTTGGTACCTTAGTAAAATGCTAAATTATGTCTTCAACGTGGGTGTTTTGGTTAGGTGTTAGCTACAAATGAATTGCTTCAAACCATCCTATCCAATAGAGCAGAAACTAAGAGAAAGATTTCATGGGCTAGTATGGAGAAAAGTGCTTACAAAGCACACAGAGTTCCTAATTAAAGGCTGGGGAAGGACACTGAAATTGTACCAAATATGCAGAAAGCAGCTTTCTTTTTCTGCTCTATTCTTCTTTCTGCAGAAGCTGTCAAATGGAAAAATGAGGGTTATGCCGAGTTAAAAGAGCAGTTCCAAAAGGGGAGGCTGGAAGACAGTGCAATGAGAGATTTAAAGAAGGAATAGTATTTGGGGCTGTTACGATCGTTAGACAAGAGTAGGCTCATCTAGAAGTTTCAGTAAGATGAACATATAGTTTTCTTTTTAAAACTGTCTACTATATTATCAGTATCATTTTCAAATGGTACTGAATTTTCAGAAGTCTGTTCTATGTTACTGTGTCACTGCTGGTCACTGACTCCTTGAAAGAAAAACTGCAAATACGTTTCCATTTCGGTCTGTTGTGAAAGGACAGGCAGTATAATCCACAGTGCGGTGTACGGGAAGCTGAGGTCTGAAAGTAAAGGAATTTCAGTATTTATCTCCCAAAAGCTGACACTACACTTTTGAGGATTGGTGCAGAGTATGAATTTTCTAAGATTATAAAAGACATCTCTAACTGAGAGATTAGAGGAAGAATATAGTAACCGGCCCTGCAGCTACAATCCACAGCAATTTAAATTTGTAGAACAAGCACTTCCTCATGTATGCAAGGATACTCTTGACATAGAAATGAAAAGGTTCACGAAGAATTCCAGAGAGGGGAATAATTAGGAAATATGAGTTAATTCTTCTTAGTATATATTTTTGTGAAGAGAGCAATCACAGTTTCCAATAAATGCTAAACCATTCAGAGAGACACTATTTAACTGGATTTGAACTATTTTAATTCTCTGTGTGCGTGGCTAACATTAGATATTTGATTGTGTCTTTGGTCTTGGGCAGTCTAAAGCCATAAAAATCGGGAGATATTTTTCTCTGACAACTATACTATTAACACTTCTCTTCCTCCAAGGCATTTCAGCCTCGGTGACTGGTCTTTCAAACTCAGTTTCTGTAATTTGTCAGAGTATGCTGCTAAAAGAAAATGTCAACCACATTCTCTGTTGAGGTTCATGACTGTCATGTAATATTAATTTTTCAACAGTATATAAGGACACTATGGTTGAATTTTAGGGATGATCATTTTGATATAACATCCTTCTGCCATAGCCAACAAACCTTAACATGTGGAAGGTCTTTTTTTTCTTTCATGGGAACAAGAAACGACTAGGGCTTTCTCTGGTGAGCTACCATATTAAATGCAGTAGAGATGTGGGGCAGTATATTGTGTCCAAAAGCAACTTTTGCTTTTTATCTACATTTTTTCAAAATTCTTCTTTACAGTGCATTCCACACTAGTTTTTTAAACAAGTTCATAAAATAAAGCTTCCAACTTTGCTCAGTTGGAAAAAAGTTTCCCAACAAGAATCATCATCAATCCATATTGGAGTATTTAATCAAATTTCAATTTATTTGCTTATGTGAAAGATTGTAGAAAAACTTGTTTTCGGTTCAAAACAGCATCTTAAAAGTCTTTCAGACAATTAACCCAAACAAATATTTAATTTGGTGCCTAAATAAATGTAAATGGGTGCTGTGCAGAGAATCATACTGTACGTTTCTTCTCTTGAGGGACATCAGGATTCAGTGGTATATTTACATTGTTTGTCCTGAACTGGAATTTTCCAGTCTGTGAAAAATTACCTTTACAATTAGATTGTAAATGATCTGCTGCTCCTTTCTTTTGAAACTTTGTGGGTTTTTAATCTCACTTTAATATTTTACTTGTCAAGAGAACAATTCTGAGGACGATTCTGTAGCCTGGTGGTCAGGTCACTCACTCCTATCTTCCAGTCACTATACGTTTAAACCATTTTAACAAGGTTGTTTCAATGGTCTGGGCTAAGAGGAGTGCCTCTCTCACAGCAGACTGTAGTTCACTGGTTATGGAACTCTTCTGGCAGTCTTGATTGACAACCCAACATCAGGATTTGTTTGAACTAACGTTTCTGACATGCCCAGACACTGGCCTAAGTTTTCAGAGATGTGTCCGAGCACTAGATATCAGGTATGGGCATTCTTTCTCTTCCCTATTTTATGATGATTGGCAGCTAAATGTCCTTACGAAGCCAATGCCAGAACATTGGGATGTCGTGTTTTGGATAAATTGAAATGAATCCTTTACACTTCAGATATTAGTTTTTACCTTTGTATTCATCTGAACTATTTAACAAACATTATTCTGATGTAAATTGTTCATTAAAGGAAAATTGTCCACCTGTGAAAGTATGTGCCACAACTTTTCTAAAAACCAGTTTCTTTCTAGCTGATATATGTTGGGCACCTAGAAACTGAAGTACCCCAGATCACTAATAGTTCTTGAAAATTGTTTCTTTCATGCTTGATATATTTTGGAATTCTTCATGATGTTGAAGTGTGTACTAACAGGTCTGCAACTATGCAGAAATATGTGCTACATTACTTTGAGGTTAGCTGGTTCAGCCCAAACCTTTGTTCATTCTTTGAACAAAATGCGAATGAGAGCTTTCAGCAGGTTTGCTAAAGTTCTGTTCATTTGAAGTTTTTTTCTTTTTTAAGACTCAGCAGGTTTCCAGACAGGACTACGGAATGTAACACAATGTTGGCTCTTCAGGGCAAAGCTTTCAACTGAAGCCTGTAATACAGTGCTTCCACTTTCAAATTCTCTAGTAAACACCTGGTTGGACCTAAATCATGATTATCCTTCTCTATCAAAGGCACCAGAAAGGTTCAGGCAACTTGTGACGTCCACTGAGCAGCTCTTCAGCCGATCAAAACTAGTTTTGAGGGATATCTTACCTTGCTCATGTGATAACACCCCACTATGTGCTTGTGTACTGTATCAAATTAGTGTGATTCTTAGTTGTACAGAGATGATTTTGCTGACGAGCATGTTAACTACCCCTCATTTCACTGTCTTTGCTAGTATGCCTTCTGGGTGTGGGGTATACGCAGTTCAGACAAGGTTAATTGGAGATACTTGAGCCCTGTGCTTTTTCTCATTTTCCTATGCATAGCAGTAGCACGCAATGTTATACTGGCAGCCTTTAAAGTCCTTTGAAAAGCTGAAATACCTATTTATGGTGAAGCCTGATTTTTAATTTAAAACCAATTTACTAAACCCGTAAGGCTTGTTTGAGCTTCATATATGCATATAAGGAGGAGGAAAAGACAGTTTGGTCTTGTAAAGTCTTAGAAGAAGATATGAAAACCAACTTTGATAGTGTTACAAATTCTAAAACGATGACTAAGGAGACAGAGAATGGTATTAGCTGTCCCATACCATTGCTCAGATGATCTAAAATAAACTGTCATAGTACGTGACCTATAAGTGGTATTAGGCATTTTATTACCTTCTTGCTCTTCTTGCTCTTACCACTTGAGCTCTAGACCTTTATTAAATATTGTTTACAGAAGTTATTGAATGCCATGGGTTTTATTTTTAAAACACTGACAGGATGGCATTAACGTCCCTAAACATAAAAGGAAGGAATGAGATAAATTTTAAAAGCATGATCTAAGTGCAAGAGTAAGTAAGATAAATATAAAACAAACTTGTACATTCTTCCTTGCCAAGAGTCTCTTTATATGCCAACACGTCTGACATTACTTTAACAGTTTCTATCAGAGTAAATTGGAAAGGAAAAACATTAAAAGAGTAATTCACTGCACAAAAATGCTTTTTAGAGTCACGTTAGGCACAGCTTCTGAATACGATCTTTGCTTTCATAATGTATTTACTGCTTTGATGGATGTTGAGGTTATAAGGATGCTAAATGGGGATGGAACATTTTCGATTATGGGCATCATCCATCTTGATGAAGCACTCTAGCTATGACTTGGGTTTAGTGATGCAGCCCGTGTTTTTGATTTCCTTGTATTGATAGCTCCTTTGTCTTCAGGGCTTCTGCTTTGTCCCCCTCTTTGCTGTTAATATGAATGTAGTGACTTCCCCTGAGCTACTTCACTCTCCTAAAACCTTTTTAATTATAGATTTTGAAAGCTATGTGTAAACAAGAAACAGCCTTAGTAAGCAGGAAAGGTTAGAAGCACAGAAATCTGTTTAAGTTTTTTAATTGTCATTGAGAATTCATGCAGCTTGAAAAAAATACTTTCATTCATGGCCTGTGTGTAATTTTGGAACCAACAACCTATTTTGATCAGACAAATTGAAATTAAGGTGTATATCCTGGCTACTGGCTATTTGTAGCCTGAATGGATTTGAGATTACCCATTTAACAATATCTAGCATTAGATATTGTTATTGTTATTGTTATTGTATCTAGCATGTCAATTTGTAACACCATTCTTCATTGGTGAATAATAGTACATACTGATTTTGGTACACTCTTTGATAGGGGAGCTGGGTTTGAAAGTTCTTCTTACCCATTTCAAAACAATCCAGCTAAAAACTACATGGGATTAACAATGGGTCCGTACTCTGTCTCACCTCAAATATATTATTGACTATAACTAGAGTGATACAAGAATAGCTTTTTAAATATAAATTCTCCCAAGATTATCATTAACAACAGATTTTAGTCTGTTGCTAAACTAATAGGTTTTTTTTGTTTGTTTCATAACAGCTTCTGATAATGTGCTTCCTTGAAATTTAGTTTGCTACTAGGTCATTGATTTCCTCCAAACCATGACAAATTAATATATTTTTGTGTGACTTGGTGAAGACTCTTTTAGTCTGCCTGTTTAGTCTGCCAGCTGCTATGAAAATACTTGCTTAATCAAAAGATTTCTGTGCCCTTGGGTACAATATGTCATGAGTTGTATTTCATTACTAATGCACGCATTTTCTGCTGCTGGAACATCTGCTGCTTATTTGGAAAGGTGTAGAAAAATTCACTATACAGTAATTGGATAATAAAGCTATTGAGCTTGAGATAATTGCTTGTGCTAAACTCTAAATTTCTTTTGCTGCAGGCCAAATCCTCATTCAGATCCTTGAGCCATCTTTCTGATGAATTAAATCAATTTATTTTTTTACCAGTACTATACTGAATGTTAGTAACTGTTGCTATTTGTTGATAATTTGCTGATAGCTGATAGTTTGTGTTGGCCCTATTTGATGTTATTGTTTGCTATTAAAATGTAAAACTAACTATACTTACATTTGTTACAAATAGCCAGTACTCTTACACACTCAGCGCGTAAAGTAGTTCTGTTTGGTCTTCAGCAGTTTTCCTTCATGAATTTTACACAGATAGATGCTGATTCTTTAAAATGATATTTATTGTTCATTAAAAATTAGTAAATTTTTTTGGGACAAAGAGTATAAGATTAGGTTTTCTTAGCAAGCTGCTTGCTTTCCCTCTACATGTGAGTCAAAAATTATTTTATTGGTCTTATGGCAACTAAAACACTTTTGGAGTAACAACAACAAAAAAGATTTAGAATCAATGATAAGATTAGTAGTTATTAATGCTTTGGACTTCCTAGGTATTTTCAGGAATACTGAGCAACATCATGACTGATGGTGACTGAAGAATATTATAAACTCCTGTAGAGCAAATTCAGTTCAACAGGTTGTTTTTGGAGGAGAGTTTGTTAATTTTTCGCTAAATGGTCTGCATTGACAATGAATATTGTAATAATAGAACGTTTTCAAAATCAGAGTTTGTTTTAAATAGACCTCAGTGTTGATTCCTGCAGGGCTTCTGAGAAGGCTTCTGAGAAAAGGAGAAAGCGAGAGCAGAGCAATCCTGTAAGGAAGAATAAATGCTCATTGGAAAAAAGTAAGCTTTGTTAGAAAAGGACTCCTTGTAGCCCACAGCAATATTACTCATGGCTTCTTTCACTGGAGTATTGAATTGTTATGAATATTTTTGTCTCTGTTTCTTCCCTGGGGTATCTAACTGACTTTTCTGCTTTTGTCAGGATTGTCCATCCCTATATGCTGCAACACTTTCTTTCACTGATGGTGACTCACTGACCCTGCCACAGATTTTCCTGCTTTATCTGCCAAGGCTGATAATTATTTTAGTAACAAGTGCTAGCTCAATAATGTTTAGTCACTCAGGCCTCCTCCCTCATTATTTTTCTTTCCTGGGGGCAACTGATCTGAAAACTACCTCTGTTCTTACCTGGGGTTTAAAGATATGAAAATTCATTCAGATCACAGTTATCTTTCCTGCTATCTTCCTTGATTAACAGTGCGGTGAGCTGAACTGAAGTTTGCAAGAGCAGTTAGTATAAATGGCTTGCCCACTCACAGTCTGCTTTGAATCCAGCTTGTTATCCCGGTTGCATGAGGCAAACAGAAAAATTGAGCAGGAGTTTTAATTATATGTGTATGTCAATATCATGTTCTAAATGTTGTTAGTAGCTTCATCACTAACCTTCATCACATTCCTTCATAACTAAGGAATATGCTGCCAGAACTGCTCACTTGTTTTCTGTCTTTTCTCAGCTCTCAGCAGGAGGCTTTGAAGCTGAGCCCAGGAGTCCTGGCACATAGAGGATATTCCCAGTCAGTGATTATTACTAGAGCTACTATACCATAGTAATAATCTCTAGATTATTACTAGAGACTATAGCTATGGACTACGTTAGTCTTTGCCCCAAGAAACTTATGGAGAAGTGGTAAAGTTACCTTAGAGAATCACAGAATCACAGAATCGTATAGGTTGGAAAAGACCTTTAAGATCATCGAGTCCAACTGTAAACCTAACACTACCAAGACCACCACTATACCATGTCCCTAAGCTCCTCATCCAAATGTCTTTTAAATACCTCCAGGGATGGCATCTCAACCACTTCCCTGGGCAGCCTGTTCCAATGCTTGATAACCCTTTCAGTGAAGTAAAATTTCCTAATATCCAGTCTAAACCTCCCCTGGTGCAACTTGAGGCCATTTCCTTTCATCCTATAATTTGTTACTTGGGAGAAGAGACCGACCCCCACCTCTCTACAACCTCCTTTCAGGTAGTTGTAGAGAGCGATAAGGTCTCCCCTCAGCCTCCTTTTCTCCAGGCTAAACAACCCCAGTTCCCTCAGCTGCTCCTCATCAGACTTCTGCTCCAGACCCTTCACCAGCTTCGTTGCCCTTCTCTGGACACGCTCCAGCACCTCAATGTCTCTCTTGTAGTGGGGGGCCCAAAACTGAACACAGTATTCGAGGTGCGGCCTCACCAGTGCCGAGTACAGGGGCACGATCACTTCCCTACTCCTGCTGGCCACGCTATTTTTGATACAAGCCAGGATGCCATTGGCTGTCTTGGCCACCTGGGCACACTGCTGGCTCATATTCAGGCGGCTGTCAACCAACACCCCCAGGTCCTTTCCTGCCAGGCAGCTTTCCAGCCACTCTTCCCCAAGCCTGTAGCGTTGCATGGGGTTGTTGTGACACAAATGCAGGACCCGGCATTCAGCCTTGTTGAACCTCATACAATTGGCCTCGGCCCATCGATCCAGCCTGTCCAGGTCCCTCTGTAGAGCCTTCCTGCCGTCAAGCAGATCAACACTCCCACACAACTTGGTGTCATCTGCAAACTTACTGAGGGTGCACTCGATCCCCTCGTCCATATCGTTGATAAAGATATTAAACAGAACTGGCTCCAACACAGAGCCCTGGGGAACACCGCTTGTGACCAGCCGCCCACTGGATTGAACTCCGGTCACCACCACTCTTTGGGCCCGGCCATCCAGCCAGTTCTTTACCCAGCGAAGAGTACACCCGTCCAAGCCATGAGCAGCCAGTTTCTCCAGGAGAATGCTGTGGGAGACTGTGTCAAAGGCTTTACTGAAGTCTAGATAGACAACATCCACAGCCTTTCCCTCATCCACTAGGCGGGTCACCTTGTCGTAGAAGGAGATCGGGTTGATCAAGCAGGACCTGCCTTTCCTGAACCTATGCTGGCTGGGCTTGATCCCTTGGTTATCCTCTAGATGCCGTGTGATGGCACTTAGGATGATCTGCTCCATCAGCTTTCCCGGTACCAAGGTCAGGCTGACAGGCCTGTAGTTCCCCGGGTCCTCCTTCCGGCCCTTCTTGAAGACGGGTGTCACATTTGCTAATCTCCAATCAACTGGGACCTCCCCAGTTAGCCAGGACTGCTGGTAAATGTTGGAAAGGGGCTTGGTGAGCACATCTGCCAGTTCCTTCAGTACTCTCGGGTGGATAAAGAAGGGTGGAGAACCTCATTATTAACTAAAAGCTCAAAAGATAGGGAAAAGATCAAGCTTCTCAAGATCTGCACTGTCACTCCTTGGGTAAACTAAATGGGCTGTTGTTCAACCATCATTCAGGGTCATGCAGTCTGATCAGTTGAACATTGCAGAGACCCGCAGTACATAACATAGCTGATTTCAGTGGCTTATGAGAGGCACATTTTCCAATATAACTTTATTAATTAGTATTGTTATGTTTGAATGGAAAAACAGAATTTGAAAATACAGCACTTCAACCCCCCATTCTCTGGTCTGTAGCTCATCTCTCCTGAAGTATGAGTGTCAGCAGCAGCAATATTGATACTGGATTTGTATAACCATTATAATAAAGTGTAGTAGATCCCACAAGTAATGCATTGGACAGGAGGGAAGAAGCTGTTCTGTCTGTCTCTGAAATGACAAATCCCCAGGGACAGTTTTGGTAGTACTTGATTTAAGAAGAAAGTGTCAGAGGATGAATGGGAGTGCTATCAGTGTCAGTCTGTAGTTTAACAAAGTATGCAGGTCTGAGACTGCCTATTTTTTCTATAGTCATTTTAATATTTTGATAGCATTTCCTAGGAGTCCCTTAGGGTGAGAAAAATGGGCGCTTGTGAAAAAATATCTAAAAGTCTACTTCAGTGCAAAGCATTTAAACCTATGCCTACTAAGGAGTGGCTCGCTGCTGGAAACTGTTGTGTCAGGTACATGTGATGAGATTCTCCTGGAGAGATATACAGTGAAGAAATCTGTCCTTGAGCTCCGTTCTGCTTTGAAGGTGGAGCCCTGTTCAGTACAGTCAGCAGATTCAAAGGTATAATACCTCTTTCAAAAGACAATGTCTAAAATAAACCAGGTTAACAATCTATGCAGATCATCCATTGGCTATGGAAGGGACCCATACTGACAGTCGTGTATATATATATATATATTTTTAGATGTCTAGAGTTAGTGAAACCTGTGCAAAACTAATAGTGAAAGAAAATTGTGTTCTATATTACCATTTAGTAAGACAACCTTAAATCAGGGAAGAAGTAGGAATTTAAGTAGGAAGCTACAGAGAACAAATTTGCCTATTTTGCCTCAGACATCCTTTTTTTTTCTTTGTGGTATCATCAGCATAAACTCTTTTACTTGACTTAGCATTTGGGGAAAAAAAAAAATGTTTCTGTTGTCAGAGGAAATGAGTAGCAGAAATATTGCTTGTCAGACCCCAGTTGGCTATGGCAATTGAGTCATACTTGGTTTTAGCTGACTTGGGCTTCCTGTAAATAAAGACATGAAACTTCATCCAGTGGGTTTGAAAAGAACAAAACTGCTTCCTTTATATAAGGATATTGACATGAAGTTTTTGTGGGTGCCTGTTCTGTGTGAAACACTGCTCCCTAGGTTTGGCAAAGGTTTTGTAAGAGGTGCCAAAAGTTTCCCTGGAAATACTTTTGTGTGTGTGTGTGCGCTTATTGTTGTAGTACTGAAGATTGTGAATTTGAGGCTGCTTGGATATCTGTTCATAATATTGTATTGAAAATGCTTTCTTCATGAGCAAAATTAAGCTTGTTGTCTGTATGCTTTTGCCATTGCAGAGAACCTTCATACTCCTGATTTTCTTTCGCTGCTGTTCTCAGTCTTGCTGTAATCTACCCCTACCCTATTGTTATAATGTCTTTCTCAGGTTGAGCTCTCTCACACAGAATTTACCTTTTTATGTGTAGCTTTATCAGCATCTCTGATTCTTTTCAGAGGTCTCTAAATGTATGGCTGCACTGTTCTAATGTCTTTTCCCAGACAAGATGTCTTTAGATCATAAATCACTTTAGGCCTTACATTCGTACAACCTCAGAAAAGTCTCTTTAGTTATTTTTGGCCCCAAAGTGACCATGAAAAAAATATTTTCTTCCTGTTAGAGTGGAATATATAGTCTTGCATGGTTTATTTTTCTAGCAGTGCAAGCCAGAAACCATGGATTGCAATTTCTTAAAAAATTGATGCGTTAGCCTTCTCCCCAAAGGTGTCTCTCTGGGTAGGTGGTGAAAAATGTTCCACTTTTATTATTGGTCAGTCTTTCTACATCTCTACAGAAGTGAAAGGTTCTATGTTTTGCCACTGTCAGCGTACCTCAAGTATGTTGCTGTTGTTTTATGAAATCTAGAGAAATGAACATAACCTCCTATTCTTCTTCTCTAGGTTCATAAATGGTAGGACTTGAGGCTGTCAGTTCTGTTCTGAATTAGGGACTTAATTTTGGACAAAGTTGAGGCAGCACCTGTTGCAGGTTGAAAACTGTAGAAAGGGACAGGACTCTGATACTTTGATTAAGGCAGAAAACTCAAGTGTTATAAGATTATCTCTGGATTCTTCCTCGGATGTTTTGCTCCTTTTCTCTGATATGCGGAACCAATGATTTAATATACTTTTGTCTAAAAAGGGGAGATTTGCTTTCTCTGACAAGTTATGTCTTTACATTTGGTTATTTATCCATATACTTGGTTCACCTATGCGTTTATTGGGGAAAAATTTCAATTTGCCCTCTACTACATATAGCTTTCCTTTTTTAATATTACTGTTTACAGCATTACATTGATTTGAATATCTGTGACCAAAATAAAAATGAATGTTCATTTGCTTCTAGGTTGATAGGACTATATATCTGTCATCACAATATTTTTCATTGTTCCTATGAGGAATTTGTTTGAGCATATGATGGTGCTGTTGTCTTTTGTCCATAGTTTCTTAGCAGTAGATATAATTCATTTGAATTTTTCTCTCTCTCTCAAAATGTTAGGAATTGTTTTGGCTGATGTAATTTTCCACAGCATGAGCGACTTCACCGAGTACCTGTTCTGTGGATCACAACTTTAAGTTTGAGGTGCCCTTTTTTGCCCAGCTTCCCTTTCTAAAAGTATTTTGGCCTTTATATCTGTCCTTCTCATTTCCATATCACAGCACTGTCTACTTTCCAGTACTGGATGTTTAGTGTGGGCTATTTGACCTTTCTTTGATGAGCTCTAATGACTAATTCTGGGTCTTTTGGTGATATTTTTCTGATGTTCTATCCCTAGTGTCAGTCACCATTTAGTCTATAATTAGGAACTTGGGTATGAAAAATTGCAAAATTGGATTTTGCATCATAGGTCAGACAAAGACTATTCTGTTTCACCTTCTTTTTTTTAATTTCCACTTCAAAATACATCATTTTATCACTTTTTAAAAAAAAAATTTATGTGATTTTAGTGCTTCTGCATTCAAGGTACATTCTTACATTTTAGTTCCCAGTTAGGTTCCTATGTCTGAGTTAATGAAAAACTAAAACATCGTTTCAAAACTAGCTGTTTGAAAACAAGACTACCTCTGGCTGGTTCCCACTGTTTGCCAATGTAGAGTAAATTTTGTTTCAAGTTTCTTTACTTGTCCTTCAATTTTTTGGACCTGAGGCGATGATGGAAATTATAACAGAGATATATATATATATATATATATATATATATATATATATATATATATGCTCTCAACTGTGTGTATGTGTGTATATATATATTTAATGAAGAAAATATTCAAAGTTCATTTTGGATCTTATATAGTAGATCTAGCATTCTGATCAAAAACATTTGACAAAAATCAGCTGTTTTCAGCCTTCAAGTTCTGACTACCTTCACAGCCAGAACAGGTCTCAGCGCAACACAGCTAGGCCCAGGGAACTCCTCCAGGACCCCTTAACAGCATGCCATTCTACAGGCTGAGGAACAAAGGGAACATCACTAGAAAATAATGCAGAATCCTCCTCATGAGATAAATTTAAGGATCAGTTTGTGGCTCGGCAGACGAGCATCCTGCCTATGATCAAGTAATTTCCTATTTTAGGTATTAAAGCAGAGTTCAAGTAGGAATTTGAAAGGTGAATGTATTAGGTCTGACAAAGGTGCATGTTTTTAGTTTAAAGCAGTAGATGAAGGAAACAGACATCACTTGGTGATGAGCAACAGGTATTTGTCCTCCAGCATTAAATGGGAAATGGTAACATATGAAGAGCCATAAAGGTAAAAAAAGAAAAAGAATTTAGCTTTTAATGTGATAGAAGAAAGGGACAAAAGAAAGGTAGAAAGTGGGTCTCTGATGATCAAAAACAAGACTAAGAACTGATCTTTATGATTGTAAGAGGTAACAACAAGGCTGCTGGAGGAAACATTGCTGCACTAATCAAGACGACGGCTGACTACTTAATCTTTTAAACAAATAGTTTAGCTGCCAAAAGATGCTATTTAAGGTTGACTAAGTGTCTTTATGAATTTGCATGGAATTTGGCATATACCTCTGGCTGAAAAACAGTGAACAGTTCTGTTTTGTGATTTTAAATACTGTTATTGAAGCTGTAAGGGGGGAATATTTAATTGGGAAAAGAAAGCTTCCCCCCATCCCCTAAATTTAGTTACCTGAACGGAAGAAAAAAAAAAAAAGTTAGAATGTTTTGATTTTGAATTGGATGAGGTATTTAATAAAACCTGAAACAATTTTATGTCAACTCTTAATTTCATCCAAAAAATTGCCTATTGTAGACTGACTCAAAGCAAACTTTTTTTCTCCTGATTTTTCAGTTCAACCTTTCACTGACTTAACAGTGATAGACAGGTGACTTTGAAGAGCAGATTTTGCTGTAAGACTAGAAAGGATGTCTTACAGAGAAAATCTTCAATATTTAGACATTGCTTGTTTGGGAGGGGTGTGATGGAACTTAATGTTCAAGCTGGTGGCTAATTTTCAGCCCTAAATTATAGAAGTAATCCCAACATGGGCCAGCAACTCATGAGAGAAAAAAAAAATATTCCTGTCTGTCTGAAAATATGTTTATTGCCTTCTTGGATCTGGACCTTGAATTCTTATTCTTTCCCTGCAACAATGCATTTGAGTTTGATCTATCCCATGTCCCAGCGAAGCAGTGCTAGACCTGTGTTTGTTTTTTGCGTAAATGCATACATATGCTTTTTCTTCTGTCTACCACAAAATGAGCATGTTACTTTGTAAGTCTTTTATAATGGGTTATCAAATACTATTTTTGTTGCTAACAGATTGCTGCTAAGTTGAAACAGGATCCATGGTAAATTAAAACTACTAATCTTATTTAACTTCTGTTTGAGGTCTCAAGCATCAATTTCAGAGGTGTTTATGTTTATCAGAAATTAAGATCCAACAGTAAAAAAGTGAATTATTCGGTATCGGCCAGTTAAAATGCACAAAATCATAAATGGGATATCTCCACCTAACTCCAGAGGCTGCACAGCCTTGTTCTGCACAGATCTCTGTCTTTCAGGAGTTGAGTAGTTTTATGGCATGAAGTGCTGAGTTCTTGTGCATTGGGTATGGGCAGACGAGTCAGATTTTGTATGGCCTAAGCAGTTTTCAATTGAGTTCTAACCAGGAACATGCTTATTTTACTCAGACTTTAGGTTGAACTTGGCAGACATTACAAAGAATGAAAAGGAATGCTCTTAACTTCTGTATAGGGGTAGAAGGGTCTTTACATGTGAAAATGACTGGCCAGGATGTAAGCATTAAAATCTAAATTTAATTGATATCTGTTCTGTTTTCATCTATTGAAAAATTAATATATGAATTCATTTTCATATGTTTCATATATTAATTCATATTCCTATAAATGAACATATGAATTCATCTTCATATGCACATATGAATATATATGTTCCTCAGCATCCAATTCTAAGGCCAGTTCTGTTCAATATATTTATCAACAAACTGGATGCAGGAGTTGAATGCACCATTAGCAAGTTTGCTGATACCAAACTGGGAGGTGCTGATGACTCCCTTGAGGGACAAGATGCCTTGCAGAGGGATCTAAATAGATTGGAGCACTGGGAAATCATTAATGGGGTGAAATTTAACAAGTCCAAATGCCAGATTCTGCACCTGGGACAGAGTCATGCGAGGCACAAGTACAGATTGGGAGAGGAGTGGCTGGAGAGCAGCCCTGCAGAAAGGGACCTGGGGGTGCTGGTTGACAGCAGGCTCAATGTGAGTCAGCAGTGTGCCCTGGCAGCCAAGAGGGCAAACCGCATCCTGGGGTGCATCAAACACAGCACAACCAGCCGGCCAAAAGAGGTGATGATCCCGCTGTATTCAGCATTGGTGCAGCCTCGCCTTGAGTACTGTGTGCAGTTCTGGGCCCCACCATTTAAGAAGGATGTGAAGGTCCTTGAATGCATCCGGAGGAGGGCAACAAAGCTGGTGAAAGGGCTGGAAGGAATGTCCTACGAGGAGTGGCTAAGGACTTTGGACTTGTCTAGTTTGGAGAAAAGGAGGCTGAGGGGCAACCTCATTGCTCTCTACAGCTTCCTGAGGAGGGGAAGTGGAGAGGAAGGCGCTGATCTCTTCCCCTGGGATCCAGTGATAGGACACACATTCTCCTGGATGATTTGCCACAGCATTCTCCTGGAGAAGCTGGCTGCTCATGGCTTGGACGGGTGTACTCTTCGCTGGGTAAAGAACTGGCTGGATGGCCGGGCCCAAAGAGTGGTGGTGAATGGAGTTCAATCCAGTGGGCGGCCGGTCACAAGTGGTGTTCCCCAGGGCTCAGTATTGGGGCCAGTTCTGTTTAATATCTTTATCAATGATGGGGACGAGGGGATCGAGTGCACCCTCAGTAAGTTTGCAGATGACACCAAACTGGGTGGGAGTGTTGATCTGCTTGAGGAGAAGAAGGCTCTGCAGAGGGACCTGGACAGGCTGGATGGATGGGCTGAGGCCAATTGTATGAGGTTCAACAAGGCTGAGTGCCGGGTCCTGCACTTGGGACACAACAACCCCATGCAACGCTACAGGCTTGGGGAAGAGTGGCTGGAAAGCTGCCAGGCAGAAAAGGACCTGGGGGTGTTGGTTGACAGCCGCCTGAATATGAGCCAGCAGTGTGCCCAGGTGGCCAAGACAGCCAATGGCATCCTGGCTTGTATCAAAAATAGTGTGGCCAGCAGGACTAGGGAAGTGATCGTGCCCCTGTACTCGGCACTGGTGAGGCCGCACCTCGAATACTGTGTTCAGTTTTGGGCCCCCCACTACAAGAGAGACATTGAGGTGCTGGAGCATGTCCAGAGAAGGGCAACGAAGCTGGTGAAGGGTCTGGAGCAGAAGTCTGATGGGGAGTGGCTGAGGGAGCTGGGACTGTTTAGACTGGAGAAAAGGAGGCTGAGGGGAGACCTTATCGCTCTCTACAACTACCTGAGGGGAGGTTGTAGAGAGGTGGGGGTTGGTCTCTTCTCCCAGGTAACAAGTGATAGGACGAGAGGAAATGGCCTCAAGTTGCACCAGGGGAGGTTTAGACTGGATATTAGGAAATTTTACTTCACTGAAAGGGTTATCAAGCATTGGAACAGGCTGCCCAGGGAAGTGGTTGAGTCGCCATCCCTGGAGGTATTTAAAAGACGTTTGGATGAGGTGCTTAGGGACATGGTATAGTGGTGGTCTTGGTAGTGTTAGGTTTATGGTTGGACTCGATGATCTTGAAGGTCTTTTCCAACCTATACGATTCTGTGATTCTGTGACACATGGGAATGGTTCAAAGCTGCATCCATCAGGGGAGGTTTAGACTGGACATTAGAAAGCAGTTCTTTACGAAGAGGATGGTGAAACACTGGAACAGGCTTCCTAGAGAAGTGGTCGATGGCCCAAGCCTGTCCCTTCCCTTCCCTTCCCTTCCCTTCCCTTCCCTTCCCTTCCCTTCCCTTCCCTGCCCTTCCCTGCCCTTCCCTGCCCTTCCCTGCCCTTCCCTGCCCTTCCCTTCCCTGCCCTTCCCTTCCCTTCCCTTCCCTTCCCTTCCCTTCCCTTCCCTTCCCTGCCCTTCCCTGCCCTTCCCTGCCCTTCCCTTCCCTTCCCTTCCCTTCCCTGCCCTTCCCTGCCCTTCCCTTCCCTTCCCTGCCCTTCCCTGCCCTTCCCTGCCCTTCCCTTCCCTTCCCTGCCCTGCCCTGCCCTGCCCTTCCCTTCCCTTCCCTTCCCTGCCCTGCCCTGCCCTGCCCTTCCCTGCCCTGCCCTGCCCTTCCCTGCCCTTCCCTGCCCTGCCCTGCCCTGCCCTGCCCTGCCCTGCCCTGCCCTGCCCTGCCCTGCCCTGCCCTTTTCCCTTCCCTTTTCCCTTCCCTTTTCCCTTCCCTTTTCCCTTCCCTTTTCCCTTTATATATATATATATATATATATATATGCTGTTTTTCATGTCTTTGTATTTAATTTTTAAATGCAGTAATAGGTCCAGAAGCACAGTGTTATATAGCAGGTATCTCTACAAGTAAAGGCCTTCAGGATTGAAATGAGTGGTTGTCAGGATTTTGGTTTCTTGGCTGAATGATGTGTTAGATGTCAAGTCATAGGTTGTTTTATTGACTTTCCCAGCAGGGAAATAAATCAGCAAGGTTTTTATAGCATTTGCAATGATTGAACTTGAGTGGCTTTCAGCAGAAGAAAATAGCAAGCAGATTGTAGAAGGATTAAGATAACCTGAAAGGCTTTGATTGGACTGTTTGTAATACAGTACCATTGGGATCTCAACAATCTACTTTACAATGCAGAAAACTTGTTGGATTTACTTTGGACATAGTTGGATCAGAGACAAGCAACTAAGTAAATGTATTCTCAGTATACGAATAACTTGTAACCGTACTATGTATATTGTGTAATTACACACACAAAAACATTTGTTTCACTGTGAATTTTATACAGGACTATATAAAAGATACATATAACACAATGAGAACATGCTCCTCCAAGTCTAGAGCCCTGAGGAAGATGACTGCTCTGAAGTACTCTGCTTCATGAGCTTTTTGTGATTATGACAATGCATTGGTTTATTTTATAAAACACTTGAAGCTTCATATATTTGAAAAGATGAATCATGGCAGCAGTGTGAATAAATACATTTTCATTTTGTCAGCTCTTTGGAAATATGTTTGCTATAGTGCATTGATTTTATTTCAGTCCTTGAGTATTGAATGTAATGTCTTTGGAAGTGTGACCTATGTATTGCTTTTGCATTACAGCTTGTGCCATCTTTGGCGTGCAATTTATCAGTGACTTGATAGAAAAGTGATTGAAAGTTGAGTCATAGACATGCACGTACATAATTATTTGCAGTTCTGTTTCTTAACAAGTTTTTGTTAATCTTTGTACTTAAAAAGGAACTGGAATAAAAGTCACCTATTGTCATTCTCTTCCAAGCTAGCAGCCAATGAAAAATACTGGCAAAAGGCTATGCAAAGCAGTTTTCAAAGTATCTGACACAAATTCTCTGACCCACTTAAAGATAGGTAGGTTTTTGTTGTGGCATGAGAAAAAGCGACCTAAAATAAAAGTGTGTGATCCTTTCATAGCTCTGTGTTGAGGAATGGTAAAATGTGATATACAATGGTGTTCTGTTTTTCTTCTCTTGCTCCAGAGACCACACTTCTGATCAAGGCAGAACAGCCTTAACTGCAGAAATTGAGAGTAACCTGCCTTATATCTTTTCATAGAGGGAGAGGAGATGGTCTGTCTTTCTTCTAGCAGTAATGTGAATTTACTCCTCTATTTCCTTTTCTGTTAATACAGGTGTCTAGTATGAAATGTTACCTTCCAGGTCAAATAAGTAATCTGATCTGAAACACTTTTTTCTTTGGAAAGACTTGAGTTTTAGGTTTTCATGAACCAAAGCTTTCTTATTTTTGCCAGATAACTTAACCCCATGTAATCTGGTCAACTCTTATAGACCAACAGACATAGTTAAGAGTGGGTTTTTTCCTCATTTAGGGTAATTGCTGGACTGTAGTAGTATAGTGTTATCATGTTGCTAAATAAATGTGTAACAGTGCACTTGATTCTAGCTGGCCAGTGCTTCCTCTGTTGTTCCCATGTTCTCCTTCCTGGATCACCATATCCATTTGAATGGATGAATGCATATTCTCCCTGGTCCTCCACTTTTTGATTTTTAAATCTTGTTATTCATGTTGTGCTTGATTTACTCCTTTTGTTATGCCACAGGTTTCTGTCATAAGGTAGAAAAACCAAACCAAAAACCAAAAAGGCTTTGATAGGAGAAATCACTCTAGGCTATCCAGCCATGATATTCCTCAGTCTGAGTTCAGATGTATTGTTGTAAGATTTTAATGAATGTGTCTGAAATTTTTACTCCAAATCAGTTCTTCCAAATAAAGGGGATACAAAAGGGGTACAATGAATCTCACTTTTTTTTTTTTTCCCCCAAAGCAAAGACTTATTTGTTTCTAAAGCAGAAATACTGATGTATTCTAGATAACTTCTCTGTATAGGACTTTTGAAGATACACCTTGTAAAATTCCTACTAAGAAGTCAATTACTCTAAGTTCTTGGGAAAGGAGAAAGCTGACACCGCTGGAAATCTTGTGAGTCTATTTGAGTAATTTCTTGTTGAAAAGGTGCTGTATGATAGTGCTTCAGAAGTACTGTTTTATTCTTGGTGTAATAAAGTATAGCTGAACTGAAATTGTGATTAAAAACCTAAAAGCAAAGTTAAAAAAAAATAATCACCAGGAAAAAAGTCTTGCTTATAATAAAACAGATCATGATAATTTAAATACGTGTCAAGGAATTTGAAAGACACAAGGAGGTGTGTGAGTCTATGTCTTTCCCGACAACACTGTCAATGATCAACTGGTACAGTACCAGAAGAAAATAAATTCGAACAAGTACAATGAAACAGGTGAAATATAAAGTGCAACTTGTCATCTAAAGGCACTTTTGAAAACTACTTCTTTAGATTTTAATGTTTTATTTATAATCAGAATCAATGTCTTTGTTGACAAGGTACTTTCTAACGACAAAAAAACAGGCATCAGGGAAGAATGGCACATTCCAAACAGCCTAAATGTTTGCTCGCGGTGGGGTCTCTAATACCAGGCTTCAGCATCACTAAATGATCGTACAGTGCTTGTTATAGTCTGTCAGGGGCTCTGGCAATGTATGTGTCAAGATGAATGGTTGAATATTAAAAACCTTTTCCTCTCTGTTCTTTTAGATACAAAATATTTTAAACTATTATTTCTTTTTCAGTAAGAGAGATACTCTGTGTGTATACAAAGTACATATCCATATTTAATGTGTGTATACATACTTAGATATTTATATACATATATGTACAAATGAGACCCATCCCTTATTTACAGGAGCTGGGAAAATATTACCCATTTTTAATGTGTTTTTCCAAATATGAACCCCATGCAATGAATTTGCTGTTTTCATAATGTTTTTCTCTTATGGAGATGGTGATAGTTCTTACAACTCTTTTTTGCAGAGTGTCAGAAAAGCTGTTTTTACAACCAGTCTCTCTTTCCTAAATGCCTGTTTTCCACACCAATGAGCCAAGTGAATCTTATTGTCAGAAAAAATTTTTAATTTCTTCCAGTGAAGTTGAGGAAAAGGCAAAAGCATTGCTATCTCCTTATCTGAATTGAAGCTGACATCTATACCTGCCTACCAGGTGGAGGTTCTGATCTAGCCTTTATCCTCTTGAAAATCAAAGACCTTTTCTTTGCTTTAAAGTTTAAAAAAAGTGAACTCGTAGGACTAACTTCTTTCCTTGTGGGACTTCATCTGTGGGCCATCACTGATCCACAGGATACAATGCAAAAACAGTGCTCAGACCACTGAAGACAGAGTAGGTTATCGCCCTATGGCCTAGTGAAATCTGAATAATTTTACAAGAGAAATGAAGGCAGAAAGAGGCTAAATGAATTTCAAAATGTTTCGAGCATTAAATCATGGACTTGTATCCCAGATGATTTCCCTTTTCTGACTGTCCTTTTTCTCTCTTGTCTGCCTGTCTTCTGAGATCATCGTTCCGTAATGATGCAGGACACAAAGAAGTGCCAAAGCTTGAACATAACTTTTCTTGATTTCTTGCTTCCTGGATGGCTGAGAAGTGTAACTGATACGCAGCAAAGAAAGTGTGGAAAAATTTCTTTCCTCCTTTAAAATTCCTTTTCCTACACTGGGGGAAGGTTTCTGTGCAGGGGACTGTCCCTTTTGGCACTGGAGAAGTAGCCAGCTGCTTTGAGCAGCTTAGCATTGGACATTGTGCTAACAGCAGTTTTGGATGAGGAGCTTTTTCCTTCATTGACAGATCAGCTTGTACACTTGCATTTGTTCCTCGCCTTTTCTCTGCAGCCCAGGGACCTGGTAGAGAGATTACATTCCCTTGCCAATTTTCTTCCATCTTTTGGTGCTCCTTTCAAGGCCTTTTTCAGTTGGTTGTTCAATACCCTAGTAAGTCAGAACTGGAAGTGAACTGGCAGATGGCATTTCCTGGAGGGTATCAGAAAGAGTCTTGTATAGTAAGTAGACAACTCTCCTATCCTTTGGCCATTAGCCAGGGAAAGCACTGCGCTCACAGGTGGAGAACAGGCATTTGCCTAAATTCTGTGTTATTATTAGCATTGTGTTAGCAGGTGGAATAGGGAGAGATGGATGTTGATGGCAACCTGTGCCATAGTGTTCATGGCACTGTCAAGTAGTATGGATTACAAAAGAAGGGTGGGCTGCATGGGATGAATTGCTGTCAGACAGCTTCTATTTCAGTCACATATGAAGGTGTGCTTTCATGTGTGCAAGTCACATGAAGATATGACACATGGTGTTGAGGTAGAGACTTAATGTACTCATGCATTGGCAGAATGAAGACAATCCATATGGAGCATGATAATGGTTATGCTTCTTTCATCTGAAGTTTGTCTTGCTTTCTGTATTTCCTATCTCCCTACCCATCTGCCTGATTTAAAGAAAATACTTTAAATGGAGTCATTATTTAAGATTATTCTAGTTTTCCTTTGGTAACTACTGCATAAATGACCCCTTGTCCTAACCCATGTTGATTGACAAACTAAGTGTGTATGTGCCTTCTGCTGTGAATTGGTATTTCCTCCCTTATTTGCAGCTGATGGTTTGAATGTATTTCACAATAAATTTTAATGTATTTCAAGATCATTTCTAAACCAGACCATGAAATTCCTCTTTTCTCAGTCCTCCTCAAGTTATTTTGTACATACGTGCATATATATTCTAACATTTAGGAAAAGAACATTAGGGAAATACAATTGCATGTAATTTATTGAATGGATCATAGTGAAATTTTTAATTCAGACTATTACACAGGGTGATATTGAGACTCTATAGGACACCGACCTGTAGAAGACCTGACAAACTGTGAAGAAATATGTAATTTTAATAGATACCATTCAGGAATGTTGCTGCGAAGTGTAATGTATGAGTTTGCCATCTGTTTGGATATTTACAGTATTTTTGTAGTAAATCATGGGGTTAAACTAATAAAATGCAGATTTAAGAAGAAACAGATTGTGTCTTTTGTTATGACTAGTGACCTGCTACACCACTTAGACATGTACAAGTCTATGGGGCCGGATGGGATCCACCCAAGAATACTGAGGGAGTTGGCAGAAGTGCTCGCCAAGCCACTTTCAATCCTTTATGAGCAGTCCTGGCTAACCGGGGAGGTCCTGGTTGACTGGAGGTTGGCAAATGTGATGCCCATCTACAAGAAGAGCCGGAAGGAGGATCCGGGGAAGTACAGGCCTGTCAGCCTGACCTCGGTGCCGGGGAAGCTGATGGAGCAGATCATCTTGAGTCCCATCACACAGCACGTAGAGGACAACCAGGCAATCAGGCCCAGTCAGCATGGGTTTATGAAAGGCAGGTCATGATTCTATGGTTCTATTCTATGATTCTATGATTTTAGAAACTAAAATCTGTGCAAAATTCTTTTGTTGGGAGGCATGACTCAAATTGTTTCCTCACTAGACTACTCTGTGTCAAAGCTGAGCATCACTACTGTGAAGCAGTTTTTCTCTGAGCTTTCTCATTATTACAAACATTCAGCATCAATGCAGTCTTATTAACAGCCGAATTAAAATCTAGGCAAAAAAGTTTTAATTAGGTCAGCTGACGGAACAGAGCCATAGGACCCTAGACAAAGATGAACAATAGCCGTCTTTTAGAACTGAAGGATCACAGCTGTAATAAACCCTGGCTTTTCTCATTTGAGTTGCATCAGAAATGAAAAATTGAATTATCTGGGTAGTGCAGAACAACAGTAGCTCAGTGAGGAAGCTCGTCTTTTAAAGTTGGAGAGAACCTTAACCCTGTAACTTGCAATCCCTCTGCAATGCTCACTTCAGGCTTCATCTTTGTTTTAAAAGATTCAGTGTCTCATCTTCATGAAAGCAGGCAAATCTTAAAAGTGATGGGTCCTAAAAGGATGATAATTCTTCTGTAGTCTTTCTTGCGCTGCCATTACTGTTTTCTCACTTACCTTTTACCATTGTAAACCAATAGTCAGAATTTCAGTGTTCCCATGTGTGCTGCTTTTGGGGATTTTTGCTACCATTAATAACAATCACCATATTTGTAGGTACATTAGAAAAAGTAATCACAAACCCTTCTCACCAATAGAATTTTTCAGTAGTTATAATTATCCAGCCATATCGGATATTATAGTAACGTTATTTGTTACGCCACTTATTAATGTCATTCGCTGCAGCACAGTGAGATTAAAGTAGGGAGCACCTTGTCATGATAGAAGCAATCTCTCTCATTCACAGGATATAGCAGTGTGCTTTGATAATTGGTTCAAGACAGTGAGATATTTGGGGTCTACAGGCTCCCAGAGGATGACCAGAATAGGCCACAGCTCTTTTTACTGATACCTTGTTTGAAGGAATTTGGGGTTTTGAGTTGAAGAACATTTCCACTAGCTGGTGTCACTAGGGCATATGACAGTGAGACAAAAACAAGGAGTTGAATAGTAACTGTAATGCTTACATATTTCTTTTTCTTCTTGTAATATTGTTTCATCCACTCCTTCACAAAGTTTAGCTGTTATAAAATTACTGCCTTTTCCAAATTGTTTTCCCACTGCGAAGCTCTGTCTTGTTAGATGTTTTCTGCTTACGTGTGCTTGTTTTATAAGCATGGATAGACAAAATGGAATCTATCATAAATTATAGCAGTTACCAGTGAGAATAAATCAAATCTTGAAAAATAATTCAGTGTGCTCCTGGGAACAATTTGGATGTGATTCACTGCTGAAACCTGTGGAAAACAAAGTATCATGACTGCACTGGTGAGTAAATCTTTCTTAGTATGAGTTGGGAACAGAAATATTCTATTTAACATATTTCTGTGTCTCTTTACTTTTTATAGAGGGTTCCCTCACCCCCCAGCCAAATATTTTCCTCTTTAAGAAAAAGAGGTCTGATTCATTGGAAATAGATGCCATATGTTTAAACCCAAGTTATTAATCTGTTGATGTCTGCCTTGTTTGCATTGTGTCCAGGGAACACGTTTTTAACTTGCTGTCTTCCCTCCTGTGCTTGGCTGTTACTCCCATTGGGACTAGAAAGCCTTATAGTCTTAAAGTCTTAATAGAGTTTCTAGCCCCCAAAGACAAAAGGTCAGATCTGGGCTCGTACATCTCAATCTACCCCTCTTCAAATCAGTGGAATTACCACAATTTGCAGCTGTGCGGGATTTAGCATAAAGGGTATGACACATGCATATCTATAATGAGAGAGCAGTGCAGAGGTTGTGAAATGAAGCACTCAAAAGACTAGGAAATGACTAAATTAAATGGCTTTGATGCTACTGGAATGATGTTTGAATTCTTGCTTTAAGTTAAGGAATGTGCTTAGGTGTGGTCCTGAATAGGAAACCTTTTATTGAATTGTGAGCTTTGTATTCCTCTTTTTGAGCTGGACCTGAGTAAAACATCGTTAGCTGCAATTCAGAATGGTAGATGTGCATGTTCTTAGGGCTAAGCAGGCAGCACTACTGGAGCAAGCGTGCTCAGGAAACAAAGGAAACAAGCTAGAATATAGTGATATGCCACTGAGGGTACTTTTCATGGGTGAAAAACAGGATAGGAAAGAGACGCAAGATATTTTTTCTCCACATTATTAATTAACATACATACTGGTACTTTGGGATTCATATTTTCACCATTATGCCTACCTCAGTCATGGCTTTTACTGAATTTTCATAGATATTAATTTATTTCAGCTTTGTTTTTAATAAAGTTCCTGTGATTTTTCTATAAAAGTATAAAGGAAAAACTAAATAAGTATTCCTGGGTTAAAAATATTAATACTTTAGAACAATTCCTATATTCTAGAAGTTTACTTTCCTGTTTTGCTGGTAATGCCCGAGAGAGGCTTTCATAGTTACGGAAATAATTGTAGGTACCCAATTACATACACAAAATGTCAAAAGAGTTGCTCTTTCTATAGGGCACTCTGTGTTTCTCTGGATCATATTGCTACATACATTTTAGATGTTGTCATAGTAACTACTATATGTAAATGTGTATATTTGCTATAATCTTCTAATGTACTGGTGGCCCATAATAAGTGTGGTATAAATGTGGATGTCAGTACTTTATTTAAAATCTATATAATATGATGTATGTAACATACTGTATTTTTTGGCATAGGCATGTGTCTTTCTCTTTATGTTTACATGCATGTACATATCCCATGTTTTATGTACATATTTTGTAATGAAAAACTTGAGACTTTGTTCCTATAACATGTAATAAGGACTATTGCGATTTTATTTCCAAGTTAAAAAAACCACAACCACCTATGTGCACTGGTTACTATGACAACCTCTTGAAAATACCTATACTATTTTAAAAAAGGACAAAGCATTCTTCAAAAAATAAAATTGTAGTATATCATTGAGTTTTAATACAAATGTGTTGTTTTAAGTAAGGAATTGTTTGAATTATAATGACATGTCAAAATTATATGTATTTGACATGCAGGAAGCATGGGAGCCCTTGATAGGTGTAACATGGAGTTTTACTTGCAAGAAGTCAGGCAGGCTCATGAGAAAAAGCTCAGTGAGGTATTTGATGAAGCTGGACGTGCACCGCAGCAGCCCGGTACTGTGGGACACACTGCAGTCTGTGGGAGAAGGGAGGCAAGAAATACAACTGGTCCTGTGCCAAACATCTTCCTACTCTTTAATCGAGCTTAGTTTTCTGTCCAGATCTTGGAAAGAATAGAGGATTGTCAGTACATAAATGTGAAAACTATCAACGAGCTATGAAAGGTAGCAAGGTATTTGGTCTGAAAGCCATGACTGATCCATGTTTAAGCAAAGCCTGAGCCCTGCTCTGGAACTCAGTGTATTTTTGCACTGAGATGACAGTCAGACACCTTTGGAAGGTTTTTCGTAACTTTTCAGAGATGTGAAACACTGGGGCTGTTTCCAAAAGACGTGTAGCTCTGGGTGGAGTTGCATGAATGACTTTCAAGATTCACGATAACTCGCATTAATCAAACTGGTTTGCTGCTTGTCAAAATTGATGTTGCATAATAATGTGATCGCAAATCTTGGGAAAATAATTTGCTCTGTGGCTGCTGAGGTCACTGTTAGGCTTTTTTATAAGTCATATTCCACCTATAAACATGATTCAAAAGACATTAAGAAGACATTTTCAGGACAAATCAGTAAACTGGCATTTGAAGGTGCACCCATTGGAGCACATTAGGAAGTGATAAAAAATAAGTTCTCACAAAAGATAAAGGTGATAGTTTTATTCATGATGAGAAAAGATCTGAGCAGCCATGTTAGCATGTTGCAGAAGTTTTGGCCATAGCTTTACCTTGTTTTTTCAGGTGTGTGCAATAGCATACCTTCTGATAGCCGAGCTGGGTGAGCCATAAAAGCTGGACCGAGGAGCTGGAGTTCTGCTTATGGCTAGTGAATGACTTTGAAGATGAAACGATTTTGTAGGAACAAGTGGGTGCTTTGTTCGCCAAAATTATTTTCTAAACTGGCTGACATTCAGGAGTAATACTTTTTCACTGTAATTTAGAGAACATTTATTTTCTTCCTTTTACATTTTAAAATGCATAAAATAAGATTACTGTCATTATAATTCACACCAACTAAAGGATCTTTTCTTATCATCAAATTACCACACAATTACTGGAACTCTGTACTGATTAGGAAGTGGAAAATAAGCCATTTGCTTTTCAAGGTGTGTAACTTAAAAAAAAAAAAAACAACCCTCAGCTATATGATGGAAGGGGAGAAATGAGTTGAGAGAGTGAAGTAAATGCATTATTTATTTTTAGAAACAGTCTGAAAGAGATCCTAATGTGTCACCATGGTATGATAAAACTCTGAAAAATGTTTAAGATTTCTTTAAGCTGGTGTGCTTTTCTGCTGCTTTAGGGAGAATATCACATGCTATTTTTTTGCTCTGCCTCTTCATTTAAGAGGTTGTGGTCTAATCTCATTAAAATTTACGGCCCAGGTTTAGAAAATAAGGGGAAAATGTAGAAGGAAAATAGAACAAGAAGAAAACTAGAGATGAGAAATCCTTGGCAATTTCTTGTTCAGAGAGGTCTTTAGACATGAGAGAATGATTATCTGCCAAGGCTGAGACAGTTTTGTTTATCTCTGAAAAGTTACAACCTACCTAATATAAAAAAGTTAAAGTAAGGCTTTCTTGTAATCATTTCAGCTTTAATATACTGAGAATTGCAAATTATTTTGCATGCAATTCTTTTGAGAGGAAAATTAGTGATACAAATACATTTTTAGTAAACAAGGCAGATCAGGAGTCACAATCAGCATAGTTAGGCGAATATTCCAAGAGAAAAAAGCCTCACAGCGGTATGGGAAATCTACAGATTAGACTGGATCAAACAAAAGATGTTGAAAACCACTTAGTGACATGGGCTAATGTTTCACTCATGAATGCTGACAGTTTCAGAACTTATGGCAGTATAGTATTACGATGGTTGTGTTGACAATTACATTGTAAAGGCAAACCTAAGTATTTCCACTGAAATTATTACAGTCATTTTTACTGTCATTTTGTGGTGAGTGAAAAAAAAATATTTATTGTAGCTAGAATGACAGATTTAATAATCTACAAAAATCAATAGTTAATATATGCAGCAGTTTACGTCTTTCAAAGGGTGGGAAATAATTTCTTACAAAAATAGGGTTGATGTATAATGTTCTTTGAAATATTTTAAAAAATTATATTGATATTGAAGCCTTGTACAGCTTTAAATCATACAGTCCATTTGAGTAATGTGAGGCAAAGGAGGTCCCCTTTTGCGATCATAAAAAGAAATGCATGGTGTTGTTCCTTCAAAAAAAAAAGTTAGGTACAAAGCAGCTGATAATTTAAAACCTTAAGAAGCCCTTACTCAGAAATGAAATAGAATATCTGTTACTTGAGAAAAAATGGGATTTTTTTTTTTTTGTCAGATGAACTGCATGTTAATGCAAAAAGAAAGTAAAATTATATGATGCCATATTTTCTCAGAAGAACTTCACTATTTTTTCCTGTTTAAACTGCCTGCCTTCTTTAGTGCCTCTGGTATAATTTACTTGAGTTTTCAACTTTCTGTTTTGTATCATACTAGACATACTTTCCTGATCTCTTTTATTGTTACACTTTGTGCGGAGTAACAAAAAAATTTTGGTACTATCAAAAGTGGAAGATGCTTTGTTTTGTTATTGTAAAGAAATGAATCAGTCTTATCAAATGTGCCATATGAGTGGATCTAAATAGGGTTTTTTGAATTTTTCTTCCAATGACAATTTATTATAATTTAAATATTACCTAAACCAAAATATTTCAGCTGCAGAACTAAGTGTTCCATGAACTTCTCTGTTTGTTCTGCTTGTTCTCAAGGTCCACCACCTACCTTGAATGAATGAGGAGGCATTTCAAAATAGCCCATTAGTATGATACTATTTATAGCACAGTAATTGGGAATCTATGTATAAACACTCTTTTGCAAAGAATTGAGTCATCCTTACAGCTGCAAGTAAGTACAAGTTTGCCAAAAAACCCACTCAAATTCAAGAATGGCTTTTTGAAAATTTAGCCCCCTCTCTTAAATAGTTTGTGCAAAGGCTGATAATTCAAACTCTAAAGGAGGCAGCTGACATTTATATACTACTATATGTTCTTAAAATAGCCATGGGTTAGAGACGTTAATATCTTCATCCAACACAAATGACACTTGAGGATTTAATTGTAACCACAATGGTAAAAATTAGGGATGGTTAAGTCTGACTTGTGCAATGAACCATATGGAGCAATTTATAGTTGTATTTACTGTGGTTTTGATATAATTAGATTTATTTGCCATAGTTTTTGCCAAAACTCAGTGCTGTCACTTACAGAAAGCTGGAATCCTACATCCTACAATGTTTAATGATTTTTTACAACTATATGAGCTCCAGTAAACAGTGCACTCTCTCTCTCTCTAAACTTTGCTTTGCCTAATAAGCTTATATGGAAAAGTCCATATCTGCCCTGGACACATGTGAGTAAAGCACCAAAGGAGAAGAGCTGGGAGACAAGCTCCTTTGCAGTAAGTATCCTGGGAGAAATTAAGAGTCCTGCGCCAAACACGTTTCATCCTAGGGTTGTTTAAGTAAAGATAACACTGGTATGTTTCAGGCACAAGTTCAATGTGAAATTATGACATAGTTCATAAATTCATTAAAGATACATTGAACTTTTGTCCTTTTATGCTCCTTTACACAAACTTGAGCCTAAATCATCCCTCCATGGAACTGCACAGTAAGAACCTACCTGCTGCTTGGAAACCTCTTTTTTCCCCCCAAACATTCACTATACCTACTTGCCTGTTTACTATGTATTCTTTGAGACTACTCATCTACAGGGTTTCCGACTCTAAAGATTCTAACTCCTGGCCTTTACTTCTGTCCATACATGTGCTCCTTGTTATCTTCTGATTTAGTATTGTAACCCTTTCATCTCCAGTTACAAATATTAATGCCCCTTCCTGCAACTGATGCATGTCTTCCCCTATTTTAATCATGAAACTGCTTTCCTGTTCTCATTCCTGTTCAAACTCATCATCTTCAATATGGAGGGTTTTTTTCTAATTAGATATGCTTATTCTGTATCTGCTCTTGTCTGTTATTTGCCTATTCAGTTGCATAGGTTCTCCTCATCTTGGATGCCTCTGTCCGTTTTAGACTTAATCTGCGTGTCATTACATGAAGTGCTTCAGCTTGAAGTGTCATCTCAGAGTTACGACATTTACTGTCCTCCCCCATCTCCCTCCTCAACACCTTCTGGAGTTCTGAAAGAAGTTGACTACCAAGGGGATGTCTAAATTGAACAGCCTAATGGAGATTGGCAGGCTTGTTTATAAGAAGTTTTTTAAAAAAGAACAGTTGAACATTCAAACAGTTGTAAGCTGTCAAAATGAACATGTGTCTGTGTTACTATGCTATTTGATAACAGTTAGTTTAGTTCTTCCCACTCCTTTGCTATCATACTGGTCCCCCTCCCTGTCTTGTTGATGCTATGTCTCAAATTATAGCATATGTTATTCAGGACAGAGACTGTCTTTATTTACAGACTCACTCCCAAGAGACCCACAGCCTTGATTAAAGACATTGGATGGTACAACAATATAGATAATAATTGCAGTTAAAGTGAAGGTCCTAAACCAGCTTCTTAGAGGGAAGGATCTACTGCACAGCCAAGTCTTTTGTACTTTTCCTTTCTGCCACGTTACAGATTCAATCCTGAAAGGGTATGAGCTTTCTGCAGCCTATTGAACTCCCGATTGCCCCTTGCAGAACTCTTCACCACAACAGAGGAGAGAGGAGTCTTGTCTTTATTTTTCTTTTCAGATAAACTTGCAAGTTCTGAAAATCATATTCTAATAGACTTACCATGTTGAAATAGGAGTTATTTTTGCATAAGAGGTGTTAGAATCTTTGTAGCACTGATGGAGGTGAATAACGCTTACCTTTTTTTAAAAAAGAAATACTCCAAGAGAGTAATTTTTAGATGGCATATGTGCAGAAAGAATTACAGCATACTGCAGAGTGGTAGATTACAGTGCATCTTGTTAATGCTTCAGTACTTAACATCTAGGAATCACTTCGAATTAGAACTGAAAATGAAGAGATAAAAATCTGAAGAGATTTTCATCAGATACTGGAAAGGTCATTTGTGATGTTCTAACTAAACCAGCAAATGCGTTTCCTGGTATCGGTGGCAGCAAA